>NW_008752032.1:46157-152478 GCF_000715545.1 Opisthorchis viverrini | reverse complement strand
GATTTACAGACTTTAGTCCTTCACGTATAACACGTAGGTCGGTCTGCCGGAAAATGTCGCAGTTTCAGTGGAGCAACAGCTGATTTTTCAACTAATCAACAGCCTATAAATCCATGCAGTTTTTTGTTGTATTAAATCGGTTGAACGCCTGTAAAGTTGTTTTAAATGGATCTTGGCCGTGAGCCACGTGTATACTGTAACCATTCCAAAATTACTCAGTTCCATTCGACTATACAGTTCTCGCCGGTGTCTATCAATCTAACTTCTTTTGATTTCTAATTATATTCGGAATAAACTGACCTAGTTTTTCAGTTGCATGATACGACTGATGGGGTCACACATCTAAGCTATTTCCAAATTTGATGAGCACATATTTTTGCATCCCTGCTTGGAGCACTCATGCCTTTGCGATTTTCATTTGGGGCAGCTCCTAGTTTTTTAAATGTAAGTTACACATTGTGGAGTGTGGATTGTATAACATTTTTATAGATGAGTTATTATTCGTCCAACCGTGTAGGACAAACAAACAAACAAACGGGTTGCATAGCTTATCCCCCTGTTCTCTGTTGGCGTCAAATGAGGCTGTGCGGGTTGCAGGAGCTCATGCGCAAAATACTCCACACACACATTTCCCAGAGGACCATCAGAACGAACGATCAAACGAAACATGGCCTTCAGTAAATATCCCCCCACGAAGTCATTCCCCTGGAATCTTTGAGCAGTTTAGATCTTTGACGTCAACGAAATGCTCAACTGAATCTCTCGTTTGTGATGTCCCTCAACTGTTTATTTTGCACAGTGTCCATCAGTTGACACAATTTTGGAGATATTGAAGTGTATTTTCTTCTTGAAACACAACTTATAAGGTTGCTGAAACAATTGGAGCGTTAGACGGCATTTTTGCAGCTCATTCAGGCGGAAAGTATCAAAATTGAGAGGTTTGCTTGAATCTCTCCTTAGCACCAATGGGATGTGCGGGGGAGTGTATTTTATCGGTGCAATGCAGTATGATGCTCTCAATAGAATTGTGGGTAATCTGTTCCACCAAGCAAACAAGTGAAGTTTGTGTACAATTTGCGACAACCACTACATGTAATTAGATATTACATGGGAGTTCTAAAAAGACATGTGTCATCATACCGATCAACAACAGGGAAAGTACTCATTTTGTGTGTGATAACGAGTCAAAGGCTCAAGGTGGTGTACCTGAGCCAACCTCCCTTCTTCGGCTTCGGCACACGTGAACTATTTCCTCTTGCAGCTCCCTTCTTCGGCTTCGGCACACGTGAACTAGCATTTTCCCTTGCAGCTCTCCGCTTGCCGGCCTTCCCCACACACCCCGTTATCACCCATCGAATGTTGCGGGGTGATCAACCTATGGTGATCCCGAAGCAATGACTCATGGTATCTACGGTGTGGGAGTTGCACTCAGCCACAGATCTGAATGTGCCTTGCTGAGCTGGATACCAGTAAATAGTATCCTTTACGCTGTGCTCTTGCCCAGCTCAATCAATAGCAATGCAGCGCAATGCAGCAGTGGTGTTTGTCGTATCGGCTTACGCCGTTCTGAGACTGAGAAGGACGAGTTTCATCACGATCTGTCTCGACAGCTTCGGTCGGCGAGAAGGATGGATATAGTAAGCCTGGTGGGTGAAATGAATACCCAAGTTGGACAGTTAGGAGGCACAGTTGGGTGGTGGGTTTGGGATGGATGCTCGCAGCTCCTAGTTTTTTAAATGTAAGTTACACATTGTGGCGTGTGGATTGTATAACATTTTTATAGATGAGTTATTATTCGTCCAACCGTGTAGGACAAACAAACAAACAAACGGGTTGCATAGCTTATCCCCCTGTTCTCTGTTGGCGTCAAATGAGGCTGTGCGGGTTGCAGGAGCTCATGCGCAAAATACTCCACACACACATTTCCCAGAGGACTATCAGAACGAACGATCAAACGAAACATGGCCTTCAGTAAATATCCCCCCACGAAGTCATTCCCCTGGAATCTTTGAGCAGTTTAGATCTTTGACGTCAACGAAATGCTCAACTGAATCTCTCGTTTGTGATGTCCCTCAACTGTTTATTTTGCACAGTGTCCATCAGTTGACACAATTTTGGAGATATTGAAGTGTATTTTCTTCTTGAAACACAACTTATAAGGTTGCTGAAACAATTGGAGCGTTAGACGGCATTTTTGCAGCTCATTCAGGCGGAAAGTATCAAAATTGAGAGGTTTGCTTGAATCTCTCCTTAGCACCAATGGGATGTGCGGGGGAGTGTATTTTATCGGTGCAATGCAGTATGATGCTCTCAATAGAATTGTGGGTAATCTGTTCCACCAAGCAAACAAGTGAAGTTTGTGTACAATTTGCGACAACCACTACATGTAATTAGATATTACATGGGAGTTCTAAAAAGACATGTGTCATCATACCGATCAACAACAGGGAAAGTACTCATTTTGTGTGTGATAACGAGTCAAAGGCTCAAGGTGGTGTACCTGAGCCAACCTCCCTTCTTCGGCTTCGGCACACGTGAACTAGCATTTTCCCTTGCAGCTCTCCGCTTGCCGGCCTTCCCCACACACCCCGTTATCACCCATCGAATGTTGCGGGGTGATCAACCTATGGTGATCCCGAAGCAATGACTCATGGTATCTACGGTGTGGGAGTTGCACTCAGCCACAGATCTGAATGTGCCTTGCTGAGCTGGATACCAGTAAATAGTATCCTTTACGCTGTGCTCTTGCCCAGCTCAATCAATAGCAATGCAGCGCAATGCAGCAGTGGTGTTTGTCGTATCGGCTTACGCCGTTCTGAGACTGAGAAGGACGAGTTTCATCACGATCTGTCTCGACAGCTTCGGTCGGCGAGAAGGACGGGTATAGTAAGCCTGGTGGGTGAAATGAATACCCAAGTTGGACAGTTAGGAGGCACAGTTGGGTGGTGGGTTTGGGATGGATGCTCGCCGCATGAATAATGGGAACCCACTATTTCAGTTATGTGCTGATCATCGCCTAACACAAAGACCCAAATCGGGTTAGGTGGGGACCGCAAGACAGTCATGGATTCAGATGGCTATCAATCACCGCTGGTGGTTGTCGTTCCTTCTAGGATACGCAACCTGACTCTGATCATGCCATTTTGCGGGTACGAATATCACTTCAGTTTCCGTCAGCTGAAGCAACGGAACTTCACTCATCAACTTTGGCAAGTTTCAGTAGCTGAAGAATATCGAGCTGATCTGGCTCAAAAGCTATCAGTTGACAAAGATTATTTGGAGGTTGAATAGAAGAGGGTTAATGAAGCTATGCTCCCAGACCTGCTTTTCCAAGCCATCTGACTCGAATTAATGGACACTGAGTATGATCGAGATCAGCAGATCTTTTTGCTGCCAGAAAAGTCACACCAGCAACTAGCGACTGTGACGGCTCACGCGGGTCCCTCAAATAACGGCTACTCAGGAGCTTGGAGAATGACAGAGAATGCGAATGGATTGCGAAGCCACAGGATATTAAGGAGGATTTCGATGTTGACAACAGCCACACTCTATTTAAGCTGGTTTGGTCAAGTGGTCAAAAGAAGTCAAGTGTCAGCAAAACAACATGCGAAAGATACAAAGTGATAATTTACTCTCTCAATCGTTGTCTTGGACGATGGGCTGAGCGCTTTAAATAACAGCTTAGCTGGACTGCTTCAGTGAAACAACTGGAGGAACCCAACCGGTTTGGATGAAACTTCGACATCAGCCCGCCAGCAACAGCAGAAATCCAGCGTGAGATATCAATCCTTTAACGTAAACAGGCAACTAGACTAGATGGTGAGATCCTGGTTGGCAGTCTGACAACCATACTGCAGAAGATATGGAGCGAAAATAGAATACCAGTCAACTGGAGCTTCTCAACCACTAACCTAGTTTTCAAAAAGGGCGCAAGAACATCATGCGAAAACCAACGTGGTATCAGTCTGATACCCGTCGCTCTCTGCAAATATTTTGCGTAAGGTTATCGAACATAGCTGGAGACATATTCGTGAGAATCAAGCTGAGTTTCGCCCTGGAAAGGATGCGTCGACCATACCTTTACCTTCAGTCAGGTTATTGAACAGCGCCACACCTTCAGACGACCCACTTTGGTCATTTCTCTTGATTTAGAATCTGCTTTTGACTGTCGATCGTGAGAAACCTCGGCATTGTCCGGTAATCAAGACTGTCCCTTCCCAAATTATATCCCTTATGAGGATATTGTATGCAAACTTCTGTGGATGGGCACGAACATAGGTCAAGCTGAGTTCGCCACATTCAGTAGTGTAAAATAAGGCTTCAGTCTCTCGCTTTTCCCCTTCAACTTCGTTATTGATGTGCTGCCTGAAATTACCCTTCCTGTCTCTGAAACCTCGGATTAGGAATGCTCCCGCGCCGTTCGCTCACAGACATTGAGTGTGCGGGCGTTACTGCCCTCTCGGTTCAGATCATTCGAAAATACAAATCATTTTACATAACCTAAATAACTGCCACAAGGTGTGGCATGCGCCTTACACCTGCAAAATGTAAAGTGCTGCCACAATACTGGGTGGGATCAAACCGAAATCCCATGCTTGCAGGCAAAACAATCGACGTGGTAGATAAGTTTGTCTAAATGGACAGTCGTATAAGTTCCGGTGATGAGAGAGAGATGAGATTACTGCTCGGATCGGGCAAGCCAGCGCATCTTTTGACAGCCTCCGGCACCTATGACGCCTACGTGACGCTACTTTCTCTGGTAAGGACAGAGTTTACACTCAAGCAGTGCGAGTCACACTGCTTTATGGGTCAGAGACGTGGCCTCTACGCGCACAGGACACGCAAGATGTCAGTGTTTGTAAACCGGTGTTTTAAAAGCATTAGTCGGGTCTTGTAGGATCGTTGGATTAGTAATAATGAGGTATGCCAGATGGTCCTTGGGAGAAGGAACCCCCTTACGATAGATGAATTACTCACTCTTTGAAGTCTACGCTGGCTAGGATACGTACGTCTCATGCCAAAAGACCATCTTTCTCACAGAACCCTTTTTACCCAGCCTTGTTCTTAGTGGAAGCGACCAAGAGGTGGACAGTATATAACCTTGGAAATTTTGCGAACTATAGGTAGCTCGTATGTGCTGATTGATTGTCGCTCTGTACACCAAGCTTGGCATTTGGATTGCAAACGTTGCATCAATAATCGAGGTGGCAACGAAGTATGAAAACACTAGCCAGTGAACCTAGTCTGGTCGACATCTGCTGTCTCGATGGATGGTGACCCCGGGACTTAACTCACCAATGGGTAATGACACTGGCAGAAGTGGTCCAATCACGCAGTCAGTTGCGCTCGTGAGCCAAAGCTGTCGCCTTAAATGCATCCTCATCACCATCGACAGCATGACATCAGTGTTCAACACTGATGCTTCACTGCCCTTGATGCATAGCTATCCATTTCCCAAATAACTGAACATGGCATCAACTCCAAGGCTTGGCTGTTATTTTACACCCTCACTTTTCTCCAATCCAAACAGCTGCAGCTAGAACCATTGTGTCCATAGTACACGATTTATAGCTGACAAATGGATTCACCACGGGGCATACTGAAGAATGCAGCGTCGATTCTTTGGCATATAAAACCAGGAGGCGAAACAGCTGTACAGTGCTTCTCGGCTTTGCTGCTTTCAGGTGAAGTCTCAATCGAAAATTACCAAAGCTCCTCACGCTGCGATCAATTTCCAAGTAGCCCGGGAAAATTAATTTCACAAGATGAGTGAAACTTCCCTATGAGAAGCCGGCACTCCAGGAGCCGGTGGATAAGTGCTCATATTTATGGTTTCCACCATATCTTATACTTACTCAAATTGCTGATCGGTCATTCCTGACCGAACTGTTTTGTTCATGCTGCTAGCTAGGAGGTCGCAGGTTCGCGACTCCTTTCAGTTCCGCACACTGTCGATGGTTCCCAGTAAAGATGGAACAGCAGTATGATGCTCTTCTTTGCTTTGTTGCAATTGTGGTACCTCAGTCATACTTGCCTCTAACGGCCTTGTATCACCCATTTTCAGGTATTAAACGGGTTTTGTCTGCGACTGATGCAATGATAACAACTGAACTTTGTAACTGGCGGTTCTTCTGCTGACTTAACTTGGGAATTCTATAACCAAATGAGCACTTAGCTTCAATGGGGAAAATTCCTTTATTTTCTTCTACTGTTTCAGAGCATACAGTAATCGATCTGTCTAATAGAATTACTTGTTCTGGCTTGAGCAAGGCTTGTCTCACTAAAGCACCTAAAACCGTTTTCACCAGAAGGCGTTTCGTCTCTTTTAGTTTCAAGGAGGGAATGTCTTCAACTTCCCAGAATACAGAATGATGCTACTTTTTGCTGTTTTTAAGTAGTGCGATCAAGTGACCAGCCCAATAAATTAGGCAACCTTATTCAAACAAATTGACCACTAGAACAAGGAGTGTAGGACCCAATTCACTTGTATGACCCCTGAGTGACAAATTATGTTGCATCTTGCCAAGAGAGGACACTTCTATCGTTTACAAGGCGTCTCCTAATCAACTTCGGCTAGTTCAGCTCTTGCACTGGCTGAGGCCTTCCGCATGGTACAAATTATCCGTTTCCTCAAAATCGCCTTGTGTGCATACTGCACCAAACGTTCTTCTCCACCCGGAGTTAGGCACCCATCTACACTAACCCCATATATCCGAACCCGGTATCCTATTCGGAATTAAACACAGCTACTTGTGAAGGATAACCAATGCCAATTATCCTTCATTTTACGTCTTATATTGTCTAGAAGTTGTTTCGGGTTCCTTTAGATTTGAACACTAAGCTATCAAAGACCATCAAGGAAACAGGTTCATCAAGCTCTCGTCATCATCAAGTAAGAACGTTTCCAACATAATATCTTCAGTTTGGGCCGGTGAAGGATCTCCGCCAGTATGCACACTCTATGTTTTTCAGGGAGTGCCAATCTTCACATCAATTGTTGATCTCCACCGCTTTTGAAAATCATAAAACGACTAAACCGGACCACAACCTTACAGTCTATATGCGAGAAATCACTAGTATTCACATATATATTTAACCATAAATGGATTGGGCGTGACATGGTCAAAGTATTTTTCCAAAAGGTCACCCACTGCCTTTCCAAAACTGGTACTGATTATAGGACATCGGCACGGTAACAGATGTAACGGATGTGCGGGCTAAATGACAGTCCGTTAGGTCTCAAAGGAGTATGCTAACTCTTCTTCCCAAGTAGATCCAAGTAAAGAATGGCTTAAGTAGCGGACTATGGTGAAGTTTCTTGACCTTATCGGTCTGCAAATCTGTTGTTGCTTATTTATTCATCCTGGGTTCCTGTGCCTGTTCAGCCACTGCTAGAGTGATAAGGCAAAGTGTAGAGCATGAGTACTTTTAAATTTTATGGCGCTTGCCATAAAAAAAACGAAATAACCGGGGACACTCCAAAGAAATGGGCAATGAACTATCTAAAAAGTTCAACTGAGTCCACAAACCCGCTCAAGGAAACATCACGTTTCGGTGGCGAGTTTACCTACCAAATATCCTCCGTCATTCATCATGGACTGTGAACCAGGTGATCAGGTTCAGATTCTCAACGCGTGAGTGCAATTTATGAGAGCAGGCCGGTGGACGAGCACCAATCACCCGTCAACTCAGTTTACGTGGATAGGTGGGTAGTTATTGTCCGCTTGTAATATTGGTGTTGTTTCTGTGACCGGAAACCAGCTGATTCAAAATAAGGTGTTCACACTTGTGTGTTTACCGGTCCGGATAAACGTGAGATTTTGTCTCTTAAGCCTGTGATGGCTTAATGCCTGTTGGTAGCGTCGCTTCTGGAGGCCCGTAGAAGCCCGAACCGCTTGTTTCCATCTTTTTATTTGAATAACTGCGGAGTGATGAAACCACCTGGTGTTGAAACATTCTTTGATGTAAACCATAGTGGCAGACACCGATACCCGTATTCTTAACTAAGCCCCTTGTTACGAACAGGAAACACCAAACACGTTCAGTGGTCTCCCTTTAGGGCAGCGAAGCACCATTGTTGAGCACCAGTGTTATACTTTAGATGACGATGACGGATGTGGCGACTATTCTTTAAGATCACAGGCTACTCGAAGGACGTTCGAAAAAACCTAACGGTTATCAGGCATCAGATTCAGAGTGTGCAGTTTCTGTAGAGTGGAACCATGTGTTTTAGGAAAATGACAGCTCTGTGTACCATGTTGATGGTTATAATAGACAGGAATCAATTTGGAAATCTACCACGCAGATGTGAAAACGTTTTCTTCGTTCATATACCGGAAATACCACTTCCATAAAAAAGAAGCCTTTGGATTGTGAATACATCGTTGACTGGCTCCTAAGACCCCAGTACCTCAGTGGTGCACTTCGTTAGTTGTCATGTGATAAATTTAATGAAATATGTGTCCACTCAGTAGACGGCTAGGCAGGACTACTGAGATTTACTCAGCAAAACCTCTTAGCTGGTAGTGGGTACAATACGTTGGAAATCGGCCCATTTCATCGGCAGGGATGCGTTGAACTGTTTAAGAGCGCAGGGCCTTTCTCGAGTTATCACATTCTCTGGTTATTATAGATATAAGATCTCTGGATGCAGTACAGCCAGAAATGATGAATGCACAGCGTACTGTGTCTTTGAAAAGCGGGCGTCTTCATTTGCATACCTGAAATTGAAAGATTGAGCTGCGTGTTTTCGAGTAGTTGGATGTATGTTTACAATATTTTTTATATATATATATATGAGTGAGGTAACGAAACAGGGAGCAGTTTTGGGTTCTAAGTCTTTGGCCAATCTCCAGTTGATAAGAAGTCATCCGTGTACGAACAACATTCATTTGAGGTGAACCAGGAGTCAACCTGCGGACAAGGAGAAGGGTGGCCCCTTTGTCTGACCGTGCTCGTTTTTCGCTTTCTCTCGACTGTATATTTACCAGGAGTTGACCAAAGCATGTGGATGTAATTTCGATTTGTTGGGTTATCTGCAAAGTTTCACTGTTCTTGGAAAAATAGATAATAAATAATGGTTCAGCTGCAGCACGCTTTCGATGCCTAGCTGCCATCCCACCCGAAGGAAGCCAACTTGCCCGTACCTAGACAGGATCACGAGATGTATCTTCTGTGGCGACCGCAAGTACGCAGTGCACATGCAACTAATTCTCTCATCTTTGTCTGCTTTTCAGTTAGTGAATGACATAAAACTGTGGTGGGAGAAACGAATCTATTCAACAACTTGCATTCAAAACAATATAGGGCAAAAGTACCATGATAGCCGTAAAAATTGGGTCTCTGTGACTACATTTGCCTTTACATCTGCCCCCAATATTGTACGTTGGGGTTTTGCCATCTTGTTGATCTACCGTTACAGAAAAACGGAAATTCATCCAGTTAATTGACGTAACCCAAATTTCGGATGATTCTCCTCATGTACACAGGCATGGTAGAAAAACTTAAAGGCATTGCCAGTTACATTGTCTTATCGATCCAGGCTGATAGAGTGCCTGGGAGCAACCGGACCGCGCATTGGTTATCGTTCTCCTAATGTTCATGGCGTGACTGAAGCTGCCCAAGAGAAAGAACTTCTAAAAACCCAAGTGTACATGATGATTCGTTTGGTTTGTTCAATTAAGCTAAATATAAACGTTGGCCAAACAAACACAGCCAAACCTAGCAAAAATGAACAGTGTATGTTTTTTTGTTCACTTGCCTGCTGATTCAGAGTACGTTTTCGAAAAGAAGATGGATCGTTCGTTTTGAGTCTGTGCAATCAAGGCGAACCGAAACATTATAAAATCGAAGAACATCTGGACCGATGGTCAATTGAAGGCGGACAGTATTTCGAAACGTTAATGGAGGTATGCTGGTATATACATTCCTGATTTCAAAAAGCACTTGCGTTCACCAGACAAATTCAGATTATTTGATGCGGATTAGAGCATTTTGGTTAAGGTTATCTCACCCAGCTTTGCTGTCTGATGGTAGAGCAGACTGAATCGATCGGGCATATTCTACTATCCCTCTATATATCACCGCATACTGGCTCTTGTTTGCGAGTGACTCTCGAGTGTTTCAATTAGTAAAAATACTTTTTAATTTGTTAATGAGGATTTGCCATTCAAAGCCAGACCAGCCTTCGTTAATAAGTCGAAATTTGTTCAGTTCTTCCCTGACACTGCTGTAAAATTGCGTCGACAACCCAGCTCCCGTTTCTCAACATTTGGTCATCAGGTATTTTTGGCTTGTGAAATTTTCATCCACGCAGTTGATTGTAAGGTTTACGCATCTGACGATACTGAATTAGATCCGGATTGGTAAACTAAGGTCCAGGAGCTAAACACATCTCTATGCGGTGTGTTTAGAACACTGAAGTTCTCCAATTCTGTAACAACACTACTGGAAAACATTGGGTGAGCGTATATTCACTTGTCTAGAGGGCCTGTCGTTGTTGCGACACTGAAGCCGCCCATTGATAAGCTTGTGTAATAAGGTTACATTTATAACAGACTTGTGGGTGCTTCATGAATCTGGGAAGCGAATATCTTCATTATTATGAGGTTGAAAAAGCTATCTGGCTCGCGCGTTACGGGATATTACTGGCAATTCTTTTGGTCACAAGATCTTCCTGTTGCTTATTTTTAGAAAACGAACCACTATGGGGATCCAATCTTTTTATGTGTTAGTCGCATGAATCGGTTCTTCTCCTGAATTTACTGTAATTTCGTAAATACAGTTGTCTTTGGCCGCCAGGACCACTCCGGAGAGAGGCCGCCTGCTAGAAGCAATCGCTTTTAGACGGGCCCTCAGAGTGTATTTGAATTTTTCATAGGAAGAAACCTCGAAGAATAGACCCAAGTTTCTCGGTCCCTTGAAGTGGTCTCTACAGAGAAGGATAGCTGTAAACTTCTTCCTAGGCAGAGTGCATCAAACTGGTCATGAGCAGCAATTTAGGCTTTTCTGGGTCTCACCAACTCGCAAAACACAGCTTCATCATTTGGCACACCAGTAACGATACTAAAGCAATGTTGCTTTACCTAAAAAAAATAGGTGTCGTTACTCATTTGTTTTCTTCTGTTGCGCAAACGACGTTTTGCTCATCAGCAGAGTGTGGAGGCCAAACTCCGCCAGATAACTCTCATTGCAGAACACTGATATTTACTACTACGTGGTTTTCCTCACTTTCATGCATTTACTTTGCAGATGATTGACCACTACCATCATCGGCAAGATGGATTGTTATGTAAACTTCGCCAGCCTGTTGTGGCTCCCAGTTTTACAAGGTCTCGATCGGGTGGGTAAATTGCTATGCACATGTGCTTTTAGCCCATGCTATTTTCATATCATCATCCATCATCTTACCAACTCCTTCCTCGCACTTAGCTAGGTGAACAGCAACGTTTCTAGCATCCCTCGAGAAAAGTTCCAGCATAAGCGTTCAAAAAGGGCTGCTTTTTAGACTGTATTTCTACACTTTCTATGGTGATAGTGCCCGAATCATCACCCCGAACAGCCGTATGTGCCTTCATCTTGTAATATTGATTTTTCCAGGAACGAAAAACCCCGTTCACCGTGGTCATGACTTTTAGAAACAAAATCCAATTTCGTTTCGGAAACAGTTCAATTAATGCACTCGAACTAGAAAGCATAATTATGATTTGGGTAGAAGAATCTTGGAAGTTCATCAGCATGTCTTCTCCGTTGAGAAGGAAATTTCAATGTGGATGTATCAGGCTATTATCTATGACTACTTTATAACTGAAATAAAACAATTTTGCTAGACGTTGGATAAATATCTTGTTCGAGTTTATTGATGGTGAACACAAGCTCACCTTAAATCGGTCCTTTTAACTGGAAAACTCCGAGTCGATCCGATTGGCATGTAGATAATGAGATCATTGTTCTGTATTCTTCAGCCGAGCTCTTGTGAACCGTGTTGCATCCCATCATCACCATCTTTTGATTATTTCAACACGCTCACTCGCGTCTTTTTCTAATACGCAATCTCTAAACCATGAACGTCAACTGAGGATGGTCCAGTGTAAACGTTTCAGTGGATTTTCGGAAGGTGATTGCTTATTCTCTATGAAGGCCAGAAATGTGTAAGAATACAAATTACCGGAAATCCTTACTGCCTACTCAGAAACTGAAATCAATCTGACCCTTGAGAATGTGCTCATAGCGAGTTGGATTGGAAGCCCAACTTCCCTGTTGGCATAAGATTTATTTCTAATCACAGATTCGTCTTTTTAATTTTCTGAATAATTGTCTGCTTCGGGTCCAAACTTCGCTTGTCGCCCATTACTTTTACGCGGGCAGTCCTGTTAGTCTTGGTTTATCGTATGTAACCTCAAACGGTTCTATGACAGATACTGTGAAATAAATCAACGTCTTTATCGTTGTTTTTATTGGTTCATCCTTCCTGATCGGCATCTGACCTAACGGCGCTCTTTCTTGTTTTGTCTACTTAGGTTCAAGTGCCGCCTCCAAGGCGAATGAACAAAATGTGAGTCGAACACACTCGCATCCACTCCAAGTTACTGGTCTCTTTGGCAAAGTTTTAAATGCGAATAGTCCATAAATCATGGATTAGACTCTTTGGACACAGTGCAGTGTCAGAAGATCTATTCCGCCATGAATTATTTGCTCAACCGAAATAAACCTTGTGTTTCAACCCTAGACAAGGAAATTGGGAAGCAATATAATTCATGTGTAAATTCATCAGTACATCTCTGCCAATGAAATTTGAAGAGACGTCGAGATTAGTTATCCTCGATAGGTGAGATGAACACTATTCAGAAACCGCAGATGATTTAGTACCAGCGTTTCGGTACTCTCCGTATCTGTTTGGTGACTTTCACCGTATTAACTGGTCCCGGTTCTCAACAGGGAAAAAATCATTGGAATGCGCTTTGATGCCCGTCAAAATAATTTAGTTTCAGTTTTTGGAACACAAATTGGGACTTGAAAACTAGGAACTTCTTGGAATTGCGGGGTAAGCCATTGTTTCGATGAACATTATGTTTGCAATTTCATTGCGGTCATCAATGGACAGCGAATAGAACAGTCGTTGTAGTCTCCAATCGATGGGTTTACCGAAAATGAAGTACTCTAAAGGCTCCAACTACCTTTTGCGTATACCACTCTATTGATAACCACGCTTGACAAAAGAAATCGTTCAGCTGTAGCACCCTTTTGGTGCCTAACTGTCATGCCAACCGAAGGTTGCACGAGGTCTGGGATACTGCCAGGTTGCCCAAGCTTAGACAGGGAGAGTCGGAAGTCGGGTCCAAACCCTCCGGTCAGTAAATTCGCGCTCTATCTACTTGGGCCATCCCGCCCCACTGCGCTTGGTAATAGGATCACTCTCTCGTTTCCGACCCAAAACACCTTTCTTTCTAGTTCGCTTTAGTGAAAAAGAAAGGGAAAATTGACTTTTAGATACTCAGCTGCATAGTAAGCACGTGTCATCGGTTGTCCATATTTTCGTTGGACAAGTAAAATTACTTTCTGAATATGACATTTGATTTAAACTATCCTTTGACTAAACGATAAGTTGTTTCTGTCTTCAGACTACTATTCCGAAGGAGGATTGCGCGGTTCAAACCAATATGTCGTCCGCCGTGAGCAGTTGGAACGGTAGCCAGTCATTACCATCCCTGTCCTCTGCTCCCTTGGTTGCCGCCTCCAACGGTGCGGGTGAGGCATCCCTGGTTGATAGCTCAAAGTTGAAACAGGATCTGATCTCATTTGCTGACTGGCCCAACGTGACGCGACTCCTGGCCAGCAACCAGGTTTGTTGATATCGACGTCAAGTGGAGAGTTCTTCCATGAGTGATTTTTTCCCGAATGACTTTATTGGAAGTCCAATTTGGAGAGGATCATCAATCGTTGTCCACCTCTCAACATAGCATCTGCAGGGAAAGGCATGTTTAGGCTAGGTTTTTGTTCGACTTAACGTTTTTTGCGTTTTTCTATGAGAGTAGTCATATTTCTCTCAGCACCTTAGCATGGGTTTACGAAGTTTTGCCCGCAGTGAATGTGTGTAGTTGACTGTGGGAAGGATTCAAATAATGAAAGTTGTAATTTGAACGTGCTTTTTATCAGTTATATACGATTAGAGCAGTGAGGTCCAACTCAAACGACAAAACACTTTCGGTTTATGCTTCGGTAGTTGTGTCAGTGCTATTACAAACAAGTAGGTGGACAGAAGGTCAAATCGCGCATTACAAGTTTTACCATTCATTTTTTGATAGACACATGCACTTAGGCGGGAATGCAAAGCCGTCATCGGTACTTATCCTTGAAAAATTGATGCATGTAAACTGTCCGTCAAACAGAATTTCTCTACCTCCTCTGCATTTCTATTTTTGGACTCATCTGCAAATTTGACAGACGTCGGAATTATTTGGTTTTCCACCTTCCCTTGTGCACAAAGATCAATCTGCGGTGAATTAAATATAGGTCTATGGGAAAAATTACATCTGTGGTCGGAACAGTTTCGCTTAGACGAAACTGGCAGGTCAGTTGTGGCGAATGTCCATGCACATAATCAAGACGTGTTGCATTCATCTATATCTTGTGACTCTGTTTTATGCTGAAAAGCAAACCTGTCACCCAAATGGCAGTCTGCGAATGATTGGTGGATCAGATTTCCCAAGCTCTTGAAACTTTCACGCATTCACTCTACCAAAAATGATTTCTGTCGACGGCGATTATAGCATCATTGTCTACCGTTGGGTTTACTTCCCTTGCCAGACCAAATGGACATCTAAAAATACTTTCGGTCAGCAGATTAAAAGACAAAACCTACCTTGAGGTATAAGAAACTTTACTGTTCCCTTTTTAGATCCCAAACGGCGCAACCCTAGTGAACTTAATTTGACACAGGATGGTGAACGTAATAGCATGCTCTTTTGAAATATCTCTAAGATGGGGACGGAAGCGTTGGGGTGTTGTTAAGGTGCAAAACTAGAGTCGACCCAGTTATTTGCTTTAGCTGGCTGGCTCTAAATAGGTATTGTTATTTCCTCATTTACACACGCGCAATTCCACCCTCGAACCCCAAAAATGAGCTCTTTTAGACAAAGACAAGCACCCTAGTCAACTAAGTCCACCATACTTCATAAATGGTGCCAGAAATCGTTTTGGTCATCCTTCATCAAGATCAGTTCCCCTTAGCTGCAAGGTCCTCTCTAAGACAGTCACCGGACTATACTTTATTGCATCGTGGTCGAACTAGCTTTTAGAACAGCTTGCTAAATTAGTGCCTCTATTGTTTCTCACGGTACACTCAAATCGGTTTAATCTCAAGCCAGAGAAGGCGGTCTGCATTCTGATTCCTACCGTTTCGAGGAGGGACTTGAGGGAGGTCGTCCCTATCTGATGAACAAGATCAAGTTGAAAGCCTCGCTGTAAAAAAATCCGAAAGTACACTCTAAATGTCTCACTTCTTTGCTGTAACATGCAGCAGCAATAATTCGTGAGTTGCCTTCTCATCCCTTCGTTTTAAGCTTCTTTGTTAGCCAAGTGATTGGTTTAGACAGCCGTTATCCCGTATTACTTTTCTTAGAAGCTCGAGTCCTGCCGTGTACAGGACTGCCGTGCCCTATCGCTTGACATTTGCATGTTCGACAAAATCCGACTGTGCAGTCTTATTATATATGTCTCTGTCCGAGTATGTCACATTCATGAATAAACTGAAACCGAAGAAACCTATTCATAGTCAGTTGTAATCTGGGGCTTGTATAGAAGCCTTGTACGTTATTCATGAAGGAAAATAAGCATACCAAAATTCACTGTGTTCATACGCTGAAATTTTTATTTCGTTTGATAAATGTGTTGAAAATCAGGCACCCTGTTTGAAAAGAATATTTTGGTCAAGTGATTTAGCACGATTACTCTAATGGAGACTGTTGATGGTATGGACATATATTGCGTACGAAAGCAGACTTATCATTCATTTATTTTACATGACGCTCGTCAACTTGTGTTTTCATTTGCACTGTAAAATCAGGACACGGCGTCCAGTCCCGTTCCTTTTTGTCCTCTCACTGATCTACTCAAAACCAAATCGAACGGCTACGGTGGTCCAGGAGCCATGGAAGATAGACCAAATTGCATTGCGTCCGCATCAGCCCTGTTTGATACGAGTCCGTTCCCTCCGTCCCCGTTTACTCCAACGACACCAGTTGCAGACCCGTTGGCAGATGTTACGCCGGTTCCAAATTGCACCTCTACCAATCCACTATCCGTGCTGTCGCTCAGCAAAGTGACGAAGTCGGATACGTCGACAGTAGCGTCATTTGGCACCGCGAACGGTCTTTCAAACATCTTCAACTCTCCTTTACTCTTTTGCCACAATCAAAGGCCTGAGCAACAGGCGAAAATTACCCACTATCAGGAACAAAAACGGCGAGCAAGCAGGTAGCTTTCTAGGGCAGTCCATAAACAACGCATTATTGATCAGTACGTGTAGGTTTGTCATATCATATGTCAGTCAACTGATGCGGTTGTCGGCTTCATCCGCGACTGCAGTTCTGCCATGAGAATGTGGAGGTGGTGGTCTTCGGCGTTATTTACAGGGGAATTCTGCAGCAAGCCGCTTCACTTGTTTTTAGTTTTTTGTCCAACTGTGAGCCTGATTACTTGGGAAGCGTGGTGTCTATGCAGCTCAAAGCACAGAAGTTCTGCAGAGGAACCTCAGAGTTACATTGTAACTAGGCTCCGAGATGTTGAACTTATGCAAATTGCTTAGCTAAAGTGAATTTCTATATCGAGGCTACATATTCTTTTAAGTGGCTATTGTTCTGGTCTTAAAGCCTAACAATGGATCCACAAATGTTTCGTCACCGGTGAGGGAGATATTTGGGAGCCAATTATCGGGCTCGTCGAACAGGCCTTTTTGCCATTCAGTAACCGTGCTTGAGCTACCAATGTTTCGGCACATTTAAATATCCTCGCAGAACACACTAAAAGTAGGACTATAACAAATGAGGACCGTTTTCTGCGCCTGGCCATCAGGCTAATATTTCAACCAATAGGACACCAGGAAACGGAATTTACGGAAGGAACAGTGAATAAAACACCAAAAATTTCAGAACTTTCGAGGCTCGCTAAGATTTTAAAATTGTGCCGTTGTAGTTTGAAAATTGTTTTTTTTAAGTAATGAAACCCAGCCTTTTTGACTGGTCCGATAATGGCCAATCTCCCACAAAAATAAGAATCTGTGCGTGCCACTTTCGTCGATGCTGAAAATTCCCTTTTCAGCTCCCTAGCTCTCCGATTAGGTTACGGACTTTGTGTAAGACAATATTTTATTCGCTTCCTTTCTCAGCACCCGATTTAAACTGTCGCTGAAAAAAAAACGGTTCATGTGTTTCGGCCTTATTACTCGTTCTTGTATATCCTCAGATCGCAATAAATAAACAGAGGCAAAAAATTAAACACCTTCCATCACCCACCGTATAAGGTATGAAGCACATGCGCACAGTGCTTTGCATGGGTTTTTCAGTCCGTTTTATCGTTATTTTATAAGGGTTCCTGTCCTTCAACATGAAGAGGGGGAGAAAGAGTAGACATTGAGAACTCGTGAAGAATTTATTTTAGTTTTCCTATGCTGCCACTACTTTTCCGTGTAAAGTAATTCCTATTAAGCTGCAAACCCATGACTATCGCGAAAAGCTAGTGCTTTTTTGTGTGGATCCTCCCAAAGTTTTGCAAAATTTTTTTCAGGCCAAATTGAGCAGCCCTTCGACATCTATCTGGTGCGTATGATGATGGAAACAGATCGTAAAAACTGTTTCATTTTGAAAACATTTGAACCTTGATACTTTTCTCCTAGGCGACGACTAACCGACCGCGCAAACACATATAACACATGTAATACATAGACCCAAAACGGACCAGAATTGTTCGGAGGACTACAAACCTATCCCCACGAGATTGTCTATAATCTGTCGGTTGATGCTATACTGTCTCGGTCCACAAGAGTTAAAATATCCATTCTTGAACAAGGGCCACTTAATACCATTCCCAGCAACGAGCAAAGATAGTCGCTTACTGATTTTCCATCAAGAGTGTGATGTGCATATACCATAAATTTATAATCGCATCAGAGTATCACGCAGATATTGATGAACCTGATCGGATAGCTGATGATATATAGGAGGTAGCCAACTTTGAGGTGTAGCGATTATTGTCTTGGTAATTTAAGCATAATGACTGAAAAATCACTTTTAGTACACGAGTTGATGCAGAGGTAAAAATGTCCTCACATGCGCCGAGTCTACATTTGCATGAATTTTCAAACCTCGAATATTTATAGGGCTAACAGGGTTAACCGTCTCTGGTGTTGCGGATCTGATAGATAGATTTTTCCCAGTACCATGAAGTATGGTAGCGACTCTTCTCTATCCACTGACGAAGCAAGCGGGTCGGCGTATCCAAAACCTGGCTGGAGAGTAAGAGATCAATATATCGGACACTTATTCAATTCACAGTGAATTAAGGATATGTTTCGAAGAATACCCGGGTAGACCCATGTGCTTATCTGATTGATTCAAGCATTTGTAGTTTATTTAATTGACAAAGATCTCTTAAACTAGCTTTTTTCCTCCGTAATGGATAGATTTTGTTTCATTTTCTCACTCTCCTGCTCCTTGTTCTTTACAGTGGTGCCGATCCGAAATGTTTAGAACCAGTTCGACTCGGTGACCCTCCGGTTGGACGGGCTACAGCCGATGTGAATAAGGCGATTGCAAATATCGTCTCCGGTGCATTTGCTCCACCCACTCGAGAAACTACTCGTCTCTCAATCCTCCAGCCTGAAACGTCGCCCCCTTCATGTTGTCCTTTATCGAATACACCACAGAGTACCACTCAGATTTCCGACTCCCTAACCAAACTGGCTAATTTCGGGTCTGACCGGTCCCTGAACGACACTTGTATAACCACGACCTCCTCGAACGAAGCACCCCCACAGTCGTTACACTTTCCTCCAATTTTAGACAGTCCTTGGGAGGAACCAGATTGTAATGAAGGTATGAAAGAGTTTCATTCAGGGATCAGTCTTGATACTGGATAATATTCCAAAACTGTAGATCATCAGAATCAGTTCCGTTCAGTTTGTTCAGTATCAGCCAACTATACAGATTCAAATTAAAGATTCAAGTGGAGCACCAGTCTACGTTAAATAGCCCAAATTGGAGGAAGAGAAGTCAAAATTTCTCAGTTCCTTCATTGCAACAATTTTTTTAGGAATCATAGACTGTATTTTATTACTTGTAAGGTTGAGAACTCCAAGACCTGAATGCTGGTTTGCTGATCTTTTAAGCCGGAAAGCGACCTTCTCATATCTTTCACCTGTGGCTGTGCTCAGCGAGATTTTCGCACTTGAACACTAATTTAAGTAAATTCATCTTGACGAGGCCACCGAATCATTAGTTTGGAATTCTGCAGCACCCTTCCATTCTGCGTCCTATGTCGTGGATAGAACTCTCCCAAACGGCAGCCATTAGGATGCTTTTGTGTTTGCAGCTCGCTTGAATGGGTTCATATGCTCACTTGCCGTATTTTCGTCCCTTTGCTTGTTAATAGTAGTACTTTCTTGGGATTTCGCATTTCATTGGGCTGTCAAAATCAATTGCATTTTCTCATACAACACAACCAAATCCAGTAATAAAATTAATCAAAATGCTGCTGACATCCGTTGTCTAAGGGGATTTCATGTTTCTCCCTAGTGGTTTGTCTGGTTGAATAATATGATGTATAAGGCAGACCTGGTCCCAGCTGCATAGGTTGCTCATTCTATCTCAACTTTACAGACAGTTTCAATTCATAGTGGTACAAATGGTACAACATTGTCCATAGTGGATGACGCTCCGCTTGTCACTATTTTGTCGCAGCAACAGCGAATGGCACCAACATAAGAAATATCACTTCAAGTTTCTAAGTTCATGGAATTAGACGGTTTCCGACCGGATTATAGGTGACATCTCACTGGATACGCGTTTGAGGAAAAAATTCAGGCGAGGGTTTTTTATTGAATACCAACTGCAGCGGAAATCAACATTTTTCACTAAGTGGGCGTCCACTGAGCCCACTGTAGCAGCAATTTTTATCTTTCGGGCATTCCTACACTAGACTGCGTGCCACACAGGTCGATGCTGTTGATCACACACCTGATTCATCGTTTCCGGTGACCTGCGAGGTTATCGGTGCCTATGTTTCCACAATTGTGTCCTCCCACTAACGAACAAAATAATGACACCACAGAAAAACTGTCACCAGTTGACCGCATCAATCGGTCAATCGGTATTACGCGCTTCTTCGTCAATCTTTGTAGTGAATGTCTTCTATAATTGATTAGTTCTATTTGCCCATCAATTTTCGAGCCTCAGCCTTCATATGGACTGGTTAAATCCCATGTGTTTCAGATTCTATTCCCACAAACAGTGGCGGTTCCAGTTGCAGTGGATGCAGTGTGCTGCTTGCTGCACCCCCGCTTCCGCTCCCACCCACATGCTGTACAAATCCTTTTCTTCCCCAATTCGCCCCTCAATTTACCCCAAGTCCAGGCGTCGCTTCCCCAGTTATCTCCCAAAGTCAGTCGACAGTTCTGGGCCCTCATTCACCAGACGTGTCCACGTTTTTCTCCGCCGCTTGTTGTGCCCCTAATTCTCACCAACAGCGTCGTCGCGCATCTAGTTTTAGCCGAAGCCCTTGGTCACAGGATATGTGCCAGGAGAATACTCAGATGATCTACGACGAACTGCCTCCATCCACCTTCCTTCTGAGCTCACATAGTGTGATACTTAAGGAACGTCTGGGTAAGCTAACCGAAACCCTATGTTGAGTGGCGATTTTTTTTGTGTCAGGGAAGGTGTATGGTACTGCTGTCGAAGAGTCTGCGGACTCGAGACCAACCTTCCCTTCCTGGTAGTGTACTGTCTTGGGGGCACACAATTTAAACCGCATATTTGTCAGATTTCTCCGCAGGGCACTGATGGACGTGGATAAAAGAATCAGATAGCTGCAGTTTCTATGATTTACTTTACAATGGACAGATAAACATATTTCGATTTTTATTGGTATCAATGATTTAGCTCCCACACTTGCTCGTACTAATGTTTTTCGCAGGTGGAACATAATTTGAAGGAACTAGGAGATTGTTGAGTGCATTTGACATTACTTGTCACTTTGTCAGGCTACTCGTGTTGCCAGTTTATCTACATCTTTTCCTTGAATATGCTAGGTTCGATTTGCTTTTATTGTAAATGGCGTCGTCTGATCAGAGCACTCCTGGAAGAATGTTTGCCAACCCGATTCATCATAGCTAGAGGAAAACCGAGAATGCGCGTTTCGTTGTTGTTTTTTCTGGCGTATACTGCATTGCCCGTGTTTTGGATGTTCTTCATGGGGTTATTATGGACTTTTGGTTTAACCTTAATGTCGATATATCTCTTACTGGCACATTCCTTCTGGAAGGTTTTATTGGAGTGGTTGTGGAAGGTTACATCTCACCCAAATAAGGCATTTGGATGGCCTTCGGTCCACTCACCACTTCTGATGGGCCAGTCGTTACCTTTTTGCCATGAAATTCAATGAAACTGTCAATTGCTGCTTTACTCATGTTACTGACGTCACAATTCGTTCATTTTACCTTGGCAGCTACTCCACAGTGAATCAGTTAAAATCCCTCTGGCTATCCGAGTTCTAACGCCTGAATCAACAGTCTATACTGTATTGTAAACGATACCATGGACCCGTTTTGCATTCCTTGGCACACGTGTCAACGGCGTCCCGTTTAATGGAATGGCATAACTTGATCGGCAGTTCGTTCTGCTGCAACAACTACGCCAATGGAGTTTAGCCATACTTGAGAACCGTGTCACAGTCGGTCAGTTTTGCCCCTCATGATGCATTGCTTACGTCAGCTGGGCTCACATGAACATCCCTGCATAATATCACAATCTACAGTTAGGTTTGCCACTACAGTCGTGCCACAGTCACTCAGTTCCACTCGCTTTGGACAGCGGGAGGTGTGACGTTATACAGGGGCATTCATTTTGTTTTGGAAACTACGCTGCTGAAGTCTCTCCAAACTAATAATAATCGTTCAGCTGTAACGCCCTTTCGGTGCCTAGCTGCCATGCCAACCGAAGGAAGCACGAGGGCTGGGATACTGTCAGGTTGCCCAAGCCTAGAAAGGGGAAGTCGAGTGGCGGAGGTCGGGTTCGAACCACGGACCTTCCGGTCAGTAAATTCGCGCTTTAACCACTTGAGCCATCTCGCTCCCCCTCCAAACTACCCCAACCCACTGGCTCTGTTAACAAATTCTGGAACAGCGACGTGGCGTGATCTCATAACTAACCGTTCATTATGTCCCCGAAGTTATGTCACCCTCGACGGACAGGTCTAGGCCAACGATTTGGAAGGATTAAGATATTATTGTCCTGCGATTCAAGGTTTTTTTCAACTTTACCCAATATCAAGGCTTGAGTTTTGTAATTCGCATCAGTATACAGTGTTGCTAATGGGATCAACATTCCTCATGGGGACATGACAGCCAACCATCGACTTCCAGGTCTTTCGTCCCTTATACTTGGGAACTGTAGATTTAGTTGGATTCGAGGAGTGGTCTGTTCTTCGGAAGCCTACTGTTTATGTTCATTGTTAATGATAATACTGAACACCTGAGTTATATGAATACCAAAGCTGCCGACCATAGAACCAAGTGTTTGTCCCTTGTTTTCAGCTTGACGAACCAAAAGTTATAATTTACGGATAGTGACTTACTTTCGTTCCAATGGGCCACAATAATCACTGAGCTGGCGAGGTAAATGTGAGGAGTGGTGCACCTGGACATATAACTTGAGTTCCTAAGAGTTTAAGTATGTCGGATGGAGGGCGAAAACTGATTACCATTAATCAGCTGGTGTTGCCGCGTAAAGGAATCTTGGAAGTCTTGAAGCCTTACTCTCTATGGATTCGACAGCCCAAAAATGAGTAATATACCCAGATGGGTGTATATAATTTAATTACACTAACCGCTGAACTCGTCCTTTTTAGTAGATTTGCGCAATTAGCAGATGAGTTCCGCCCGAGACGCCCTTCTTGGATGGGCTCTTTCATCAAAGTACCGTTAGGAAAAATTGCCGTATACATTCATATATATATACATATATATATATACATATATGTACATACATATATATATATACATATATGTATATGATCATGTCCCTGAGTGACAGCCAACTTGATGAACACGAGCTCCCGTAGCACTATAATTCCTTACAAAATCGACTTGCGGTAAGCACCTTTTGATTAGTGCCCGGGCTTTGATTTATTTCCATATGTTTGAGAATCTTGCAGACTGTCTTTATGCCAACTTTGACTCGAATATGACTTAGTCGTGTCGTCTATAAAATGTTCCATGCAGACAGTTCTTGTACAAACAACATGCAGTTTGCTTTGTGGGGGACAACACATTATTTAATGTGTTCCGACTACTGGCATAATGCATGGTAAACAATTTAACTCTGCACTTTTGGCAGTTTCGTTAGTCCGAGTTGATGTTTTAAAACTAACCGGCTCTTGTCAAGTGAGATATAAAAACGCAACCTCAATTTTTCTGAGCTGAGCAGCCAACTCCATTTCCTTTGCTCCACACAGGCTGAGTAAGCTTTATTTGATTCTTCCTTTTGTTGTGATCATCATCCGTTGAGCCGACTCACTTCGGGGAAGATCGTTTATTATTTCCTGTAGGTTTTTCTCGTTCAGTGAGTGCCGTATTCGTAAATCGAAAACTACAATATTGCGTAAAGTAGTGTCTGAGATTATAAATGGTGGCGATCCAACCGCGCCTCGTTTGGGAAAAATCTCTTGTTTGCCTTACCACTAAACGCTGAATTATACTACCTCTGCCTACTGTTGGAAATTTCATTCATTGGTGGCCTACCCTCGTTACTTCCCAGTATGTTTGTTCCAGTGAGTTAGTTCCATCATCAGATCGACAGCTGATGCTGTGTTTTAGGTGTTCATATGGTCCATGCAATAGAACATTAAATCCGATTGTGTTAGTTCAACCCCTGTGTGTGCGTACTTTTCCACACAAGTTCATTGCAGGTATTATTGGATACTTCCAACTCCCCTCAGAAGGTCACTTTTCCGTCTTCCCCAATTTAGTGCGTTCCATTGAACGACGTGTGCGCTCAATCAGAGACTTCGTTTAGGTTAACTAGAGGTTAACGTACCTGTTACTTTTCTATCCATTTCGCTCTCCTACTTCATGAATCTCAGTTATCTGAATTCTACTGAACTAGTTGACATTTTCACCGGTACTATGTTTCATCCAATCCACGTCAGCAGTCAGTTTGTACTTGCACAAGCCGTCCCACTACCTGTTGTTCCCAACTGTCTAAGGTGCCCCCAGCATCACAAATTGTTTTGGCACTTTCTGATGCGAATCATTGCTATTTAGCCATCGCTTGAGACAAAAAAGTGCGATGAAATCAAATCCTCACGCCCCAATGACGCGGGAGTTTGAATAGGGTTATCTGCAAATGTGGAAACATCCTGCACCGTGTGAACTGTTCACGTATGAGATTCCAACCGGTGTATCATAGTGAAAATTACAATCTTTGCAAAATTATTGTTATTCAGTTGTTTGTCCAATCGTTGCTCCCAAATGCAGTTTAGTTAACGCAGAGTTAGCGTGGAAAACTGCCGTCCTCTTTTAACATACGGTCTTTCAACATGAAATGAGTATGTACAACAGCACAGATAGTGTGAAGACCGATAAGACACTAGTTAAAATATCATAGAATATCTTGTGATTATACGAAGTGTCACGTTAATATCATATTGTAAATATTGCATGAATGAGTCTGCTTTAAACAGTAATGTTCAATTACCTTGGTCGGCGTATCTTGTTAACCCTCGCCAGTGATATTCACTAGCGATATATACCATCACGATGGGTTTATAGGCAGCTGATTCTGAATAAGTAAGCGATTATTGTATGGTCTTTATATATGTTGGAAGTTAGAAAGATACTAACGAACAAAAACACAGAAATAGGTAGCGCACATGTAATGACTCGAGTGAATCGATCACAACAGTCATTGACAGAGGCCACTAGCGCCGACTAGCGGTTACAATCCACCAAAACTTGGCTCAAAGAGATCAAGGGAAATCGGGAAGAATGTCTTGTATAGCTAACAGACGATTACTGACGGTCTGGTTAACTGGGACAGTGAGTCAATCGAAGTTGAAATGTAATCTAATCATTAACATAACTATGTGTCGACTTCAACGACCACTTCAAGCTATCTTATTTAAAACACGCGGGAATGAGAAGGTTTCCTGTCAGACGGTAATCTGCGTGTAGAAGGAAACAAGGTTAACAGAAGCCGAAGTGGTAATGTAATATCCAATGGTGAAAAAACAAATCTGGTTTACTGTGATACCAGCATGAATGTGGGGGTAAAGGGAAGCGTTTCCAGTTGATGTTACCTAAGATTTATATGAGTAGTTTTCGTGATACAAAGTGACAATACTGAATAGAAACAGGCTATAAATTATTGCCTAATGATGCGATACAGTCACATCTTTTCGGAGTAGTAACGTGTCCATGGATGGCCGTGGTTAATATACCACAGTTTTAATTGATGCGATTACCTAACTGATTGTCCATTCTTCAATCCTCCAAGAACGTCAGGGAAAATTACGGCGGGAAAAGTGGATGAGGAGGCAAGGATCCCTATGCCTTGGTATATAATTTTTGGCGTACTGGCGAATTTAAGGAAGCATGGTGCCGAAACAACTCTTTCATATCATTAAAAAATATCTCAGCTCTGCACCCAATTCGATTAGGCCGTCGTGGCGTTCGGGATGTCCACAACGTGTGCAATACTCCTACGAGTCTGCGCAAATACTCGCAATATCTGCTAACCAACTAATCTGAAACGGACTTGTTCCCAATTCGAAGACTGCACACTGGAAGAGGACATAGGTGTGCACGAATTATTGTTAACCATAATAGTATGGCGTGCACAGTATTTCTTTGAAGTTTGTGTTGCCCATGAAAAGATCGCCCTTGTGGTCTGGAAATCACCACCGCAATTATTTCCCGGATTGCCAAAACAGTACACTCATTTTGAGCTCGCTGACGCTACATCTTTGAGAGTCTGCTTCACATTTCATACATAATCTTATCTATAAGACCAAGAATTCCTCATCGTTTTCTTACATCGAAACACCTGATACTAGGTGATATCTATTGCCCAATACGAAATCGTGTTTGCACTCGCTCTACATTGGAAGCATGTTTTGTAGCTTTTTATTTCTCTTCTGTCAAGCAGAGCGAAATAACAAGTCGGTAAAAATACTTGTAGGGGCCAGTGGCATATAAACGCTAGAAATATAAAATAATATGGCCATCACTGATCGTATAAAACATAATTCTAATAATTCACCTGGTGAATACGGCTAAATGCGCAAGAGTCGAAAAATCTTGTTGATTGCCACATGCATTACAATCAATGCGCGAAGCTGTATCAGGGTGTTTTTGTGATAGCAACAACTTGTTCTCGAGTCAAACAACTGTTAATATGTTTTTTCTCCAAGTTAATATTGTAATATTTAGCACACTCACAAAAACGCGAGCATACTGCTATGTACCTGTCTTCTCAGAAAAGGTTGTTTTGCTCCATGTTAGCATACAATTACATGCTTTTGTGCCATCACGGTCGATTCCGTGTGGCACTGTATCATCTGTTTGCGTGCCTTCTGCGTCTGTTGCGCATGTAGTCTGGTTATAGTTGATATTTCCGTCGGATCGCGGATGGTTCTGGGTTTTTGTCCGCTATCCTTGCTCCGCAAATAGCATCCTCCACCAGGTCACATTCGTCGGTGTGGTCTAACGGAACAGATGCACCTATTTGTGTCATTATAGCATTTTAAGTTATCTCAGTTAGCTTCACTGGTTGTACGTTTGATCGTGTACCGGATGGGACTGCGCTTGCGTTCCAGACAAGTGTGCTGATCTAGGGGCATTCGCACGAACGCTCAGTTCAGTTCAGTTCATTTTATCAACCTAATAGATGATACAATTTATCAATGTAACAAGGGTACATTGGTTCCAGCTGCTGCGCTTTCAATCACCGACACGTTAGACAGTGTGGGGAATACAGTTGACCATTAGAGGTGACATGTTCAGTTAGTTCGGAAACTGTATACTAACGCACTGCACGAATGTGACGTTTTTTTGGTTACTCTAACAGTGTTATAAACGAGTGTTTTTCGAAGACGTTGATGCAAAACATTCCTAAAGTTCGAGGGATTACGTGATTTCGATATCACGCTTTTCCTTGTGGAATGTCTATGTATGCGATGGTACCGGTCCTCTATATATACAACCTCGCTTATTCGCCCAGTCGGCAGAAGGCTAATGATGTTTCCTTAGGAAAGCTGTTATTAGTCTGTAGGTACAGGTTGTCTGGCTAGACCGAAACAAAGCCTACGGCAGGATGCCTTATCCACGCCTGTGTATGGTTATTCATTTTATCTCTCCGACACACAAAAGACAGTTACTTCATCTCGCTTGTTTAATTGCCCATATTGGATACTCACAGTTTTTTTAATCAAATCCACTAGTTTTATAGGACTGCTAATTCATGGGATTAAACTTAAGTGTGCCTGTCTAATTTATTACCCCAGGTGGAGGAAATTTTGGGCACGTTGTGAAGGGAGTTTATCGCACACCAACAGGTCAAGATATCCCAGTGGCTGTAAAAACACTGAAACCGGATCAACTTGCAAATACTGGTGAAGTAAGTGCACTTTTTTCAGCGTGTAACATTTACTCTCAATGATTTTGCATATCTTAATCCCGATAAATATATCCACCATGACTAAGAACGCATAGACTGTAGTCATGTGGTGTGGCCTCGTCAAGCGTATATGGGTAAAACTGTGTTCTACTTCTCCAGACTGTTCCTATGACTATTCACTTAGTAGCCAGTATAAGCATTCAAATGAAATGACGTACCCTGTGAGCGTTAGTGCTAAATACATCAGTCACCAGATGATACTCCCCAGGAAAAGAGTTCACTCTTTACGAAAGTTGTTAAACATATTTTTCGTCTGCCGGAGTTAAATGACAATTTTGACGTTGAGGATGGTATATATGATGAGAACAGTGAATATAATGCTTACTTTGTAGTGCGGAACTCAACTGCGAACTGGGTGGAGAAAAGTTATAGGAAGAAATGAATCTGTGCACACTTTTGCTTTGTTTGCATATTCGGACGATCTGAACCTTTACCTCGTCTCGGATGTAACGCATAAGACTCCTCGTCAGTTAGACTACCAAAATGATGTGTCAATCACGTTTACTACTCAAGCGCAACAATATACGTGAGGCATCATCAGTGATAGCTCAGTTTCCTTACTGTGAGGGGAAATCAGTCGTTCCATTGCTCTCCTAGGCTTCTTTTTTCGTTGGCATCTTACGTGCATACAACTCGTACTTCTACTAAAGTCTCTTACTTTCTATAGGAATACACATTTGCCGGATAAGCTGCAAACACATGATTGTAGCGGGCAATGGAGTGTGCGTGATACGCAGAACCTATAGCATTAAACAGTCTTTTGACCGTTTCGCCGCGTGAACCTTTTGTGAGAACGGCGCTAAATTATGGCAGAGGGCCTTAATTTTTGTATCCTGGCTTCAAGAAATTGTCAGTTGGCTTGCTGTGTACGTTTCGGTTTCATTATCCGAGCAGTTAAGGTGCATAATATCCAAACAGACTCACGGTAATGTTTTCATAACCATGTAAATAAATCATCTACCTTGTATTTGCAAAACGTTCAGTCTAATACAGCCTAACTACAACGGGGCGCCGATCATTCTGGACTAATAAGAGGACGCTAACAAGGAAGCCAGAAATTTGAGCGCATTTAGCTCTACTGATGACACTTCAGAGTCTCAAGTTACACTGCGAGTATTCCTACAAAAGGCACACCAACAACGCTGTGAACATAATTTTTTCTCATGTACTTGTAATAATTGTGGGTTTCGGAGTCCTCAACAGTCTGTCTCAGAAAACGGTAACCGTCAGCAAACGTTTCGAAAGTCCAACGTAGTGGGAATCATGTTGCAGCAAACGAAGCCTCACATGTGCTCATATGAATGTATATTATGCTTGTTTTCGCCTACAACTTATCACAAAAGGCATGTGTTTCTCTTTGGTACTGCAGTGCAGAATATTCTCTGTCTTGAAAGAGGACTCTTGGAAACTTTCTGAGGAAAGCCCGAGCACAGTGTCACGAATGCAAGAGTGCAGAACAAAGCGTCAAATTTGTTTTTGTGTTACGTAATAGGCACTGACATTTGTTCAATAATTTGTTTGTGTTCAGTATACCTATATTTCACTGTTAGGGTATTTTGATTGAATTTACGTGTCGTTTTTCGAAAACTGCATCAAGTTGACAGGGTTTCAGAACAGAGCAACACATAGGGAGGGAGGTATGTTTTCCTTCTGGAAGTGTAACGCAACTTGTGAACTGCTTAGGAAATCAATCAACTCGTTGAATTTCAAGTCGTTTTTGTAATGAGCTCGAATGAATAGCATTTTGAAAGAAAGCCTGGAATTCAATGGACATATCTTTGTTAGCTTTGCTTGTCTCCGCTAGCGCCAAGCAATCACTTGTGGAAGCGACGACTGTCACGGAATGAATAACTTCTGCGCCTAACTTGTCTTATTCCCCCATTGGTTCCATTCCACCACCCCATACTGAGTCGTTTCAACCCTAATACGTTTTCACCTCGATGTCCATACACAATGGAACCTACAACCACTCGTACTCCCCCAGGCACAGAGCGAATGATGATGGCCAACCCATAACAGATGGCCAACGGAACTTCGTTCATTTGAACTCATCCTCCAGTTAAATTGGATTTGAGACTTATCTAACGGCTCAGTACACGTTCTCGAGTTTGATCATTTGAAAAACGAGCATTCCATACAAATTAGGTGGTGGGTGCGGAAGTCTATTCCAATTGTTAACACACGCTGGCTTCTTAAGTGCTCGTTTTTCGTTTTACAAAGACTGTAAACAGCAATGTCGACAAAACAATCTGAGAGAGTACAACACTTCCCTACGGGCTGCATCGTGGGAAGCTGTCAGTTCATGCTGAATAGCTGAGGGAGACTGCTGCTGTTTCCTTATCATTTTACTAATGTAATCATGCCGTGTATAAACAGGTATGGTAAAGACGGTAAACGTAGCTGGTGTTATTACGGTAAAACAACATTTGATCAGGTCACGAACATTGAAACCAAATATATCAGAAAGATTTCGGTGTCTAACCGCGGGAAAACTAAAAAAGACGGATGGCCATTGGGATGTACTGTGTGGGTACCGAGTATTTTTTAGTCTTGCAAACCTATGGATCGAGTTGCCATCTATTGGCAACGTAAAACGCTAACTGCATCTAACCTAGGGTTGGGCCATTACCTGGATCGTTACATATCAGAAAGAGTTTTGGGGAACTTGGCTCACGTTTACCCATAAATTTGGATAATAGGGGTGGTTTATGGCCTTTGTCAATCAAATGGCTACCAAATAAGAATTAGTAATACGACTGGCTAGAAAAGAAGAGACTATATACATTCTTTCAGCATGTATTCTGTGTATCATTCATATTTACTTAGATAAAAGGTATGCTCCGTACCGCTACCAGGAGATTTATTCACTAGGAAGAGCGTTTTGTATCCTCACTGTATTGACCCAATCACTGCACAATTTGCTCCGTAGATTCATACTTTTTAGTAACACAATTCGGCGGGTACATGCAGCACATAACCACCTACTGTCTGTCTACTGGATGCCCCGCTACCTTACAATGTGTTGGAAACACATCTCTCACGCTCATCTGATTTTTTCGTCTTCTTTCCGCTTAGGTGGTACATCTCCCCTCGAGGATTTTGAAATTTCGGAAAACCAATTTACGAACCTCACGCTTTGTTAAGTACCTAATAACCCGCCAAATTATCGCTCACCTTTTGAAATTTCATCCCCATATCCATTATTTTAACACATTAGGGCTAAAATGAGAAGTCGGGCAGAGGGGGATGTTTTAGTACGTTCTTCTTAGGAGAAACAGGTCGTTTTATGTAATGTTGGGTCACTGTATGGTAAAACTCTCGGGCGCGTATGGAGTTTTGAATAAAACAGTTTCCCATTTAATTGCGCTTGAATATTAAAAAATTGGGTGGTGTATAAAACTGTTGGACGGTGCTTGGTGTAACTGCCGAATTCTCCGGATCATTGAATTAACCTCACCTTCTCATAACCAATGTTCCCTCAGAAGATGAACAAAATACTTCACATCTAGTTATGTATATATATATATATATATATATAGAGAGAGAGAGAGAGAAAATACAGTGAAATCTACTAACCATAAACATGAGCCGTCACAGAGTCTTATTTGTTAATACTTAACTCCCCAAACTAAACTGGGTGTGATTACATAGTTCATGCTTGTGGCAACGAAGCGAATGCAGACATATTGCTCGGTAACATCCACTCTTTTAACTATATCAGCAACTGAAGTGCAATGATTTCTATCCTTGCATTTCGCCTTTCCAACGCTATTCTGCTTTTTTGGCATCATAAATTACCGGGAGGAATGCTAATTAAGTTCCCTTATTCGAATTTGGTGAGACGAGCTTGGTGGTCATCTCACTACCCTCTTTTGTATATGGCTGCGCATCGGAAGAAGTAATTAGTGGTCGCAAATAATCCGTTTTCGGAGAATGCATGCGAATTCGAATGAGACCAAAAAATGCCATATCAGCGATGCGCCGTGGCATCGATCTCCAATGACGTCGTACAACTATAGGGTGAGTGAGGATACTTCCAAAGTTACTAGCGAAGGAGACAGGTGCAATGACGTGGATTGTGGTAGCCGTGTTATCCAGACATTATCACGCAAACCACCCAGAATACTATTGGAATTCCTCGCTTAGTATCACGTGCATCATATACTGTTTGTTTTCCGAAGTACCTTATGCGTTCCCGGAGCCTAACACTTGGATTTTAATTTTTTGGTACCACATTTGAGGAATTTTTCTCTCTGCAACTGGGTTAGGGCCAAAAATCTGTTTTTGTTGGGTACGACCCACCTATTTGTTGGAAGCAAACTAACTTTTCAAGTTTGGCGTCCCTGTAATTAGACCCCAGAACTCGTTGAGCTGTCCCTCCGAGACATGACTAACAAGGGTAATATCTGATGGCTAACACCCGTCGAGGTTAATTTTGAATCTACTATGTCGGCTGAATAAAAAAAAACCTTGATTTAGGGAGAGCTGTGAAATATATTCGCTTGGTGTGACTTGTCTTGGCTTTTTGATTCAACAACACAACTTGCAACGTGAAAAGACAAAGCGTATGTGTTGTGAGCTCCTGGAGACAACACCAGTTTGCTTATATTTGACTCATTTGCCATCCACTTAAGTGAGGTGGTCCTAGCCCATTATGGGCCACACACGCCACTGACCCAAAACTACCGATGGAGAGTTTTATTAAAATAATATAATGATTCCCGTCGATACAGTACTGCCACATTCGTAATTTCCGCGATAGAACCGACTCGCTTCACCCGTCTACCTGCCTTAGGATGCGTGCACCACGTATCACGTTTTGAACATAATAAAGCAAGAACCTAAAATGGAACAGTCCACAACAAATGCGTTTTTCTAACCCACGAGAACCAAGATGTTTGCAGGTCATCATAAAATACGTTTGTGTTTTCTTTGAATGGAACAAAAATTTCTCGTTCTGCAGTGACTTAAATGACCAAGCTTGACAGTCGCTGCAGAAGTCATCAACGTTTCGCCACAATTCATCTCCCCCATGTGTCTACCAGGTTGTTGGAATATGAAACAGGCAGTTTAGACGAGTTGACATATTTTAATGCGCGTTACAGAAGCTGTTTAAAGCGTCTACCATTTGCATATTATGGGGAGAAAATCTATGGTAAGGTTCTTGCCTGTTTTGGTGGGTGATATTTCGGTGTCCTCAGTAGGTGTCTCTGGAACAACAATGTAAATAGACGTATTTAAATAATATCCGTACGGAAATCTGGCAAATCTCACTTCTTGTTGATGAAATGTTTCAAACACCGTCAGAAGAATGCGTGGCTAGTGCCCCTGCTTGACTTCCAGCATTTCAACCGAAACGGGTGAGCCGACTATGCGAAACGGAAGACTCCAATTGGAAACTTCTCCGAGCTGTAAATGTTGACCCATAAGTCCTATTCTTTATAAAACGAGCCGGCACTCCGTATGTACTTATTACCACCAAGTTACCATCTTTAGCTATTCTTCGGCCACTTGTGTACAGCTTTTCAACCATGTTCTCTGGTGTGGCCAGACAACCATTAATTGAGTGGACGAGTTTGAATAGGGGCGTTCATTCTAGACCATTGATCAGTATGTAGCATCAGTCTTAAATCTACAACACAAGAGGACCATCTGATATTTTCCCTATTGGTACTTACGGTATTTTTTAATATTTTCAGCGGGAAATTCTTTCTGAGGCACGAACTATGGCTCAGCTGAAACACCGCCACATTGTTCGTCTCATAGGTGAGTAGAACAAACTGTTACATATTGTCCCAACTGCCTTTCTCTTTGTTATTTACCTGTTCCGTGGTGCTTGGAACTGCAAATTATCTTTGAAGACTCATTTCATATCTTTTCCCTATAGTTTGTGATAGAAAACGAACAGTTAAGACACAGCTTTTTGTTTTCCATTACCCTTATTCTCTAGAGATTAATGATTTTTATCTTCCACAGTAAAAAGGTTTGAAAATGGCGTGTGAATGTTCAAGTGAATGTCACGGTACATTTTAGCAGTTGACAAATTTTTCCAAGTGACAAAGCTCTCTTTCTCAGTATTCCGTGCACTAAATTTTGTAGAAATTTCGGGAAAGTAACAGCGGCGATATAGATTTGGTAAATAGCCAGTGGGCAACTCAAACTTACAACGCATGCACTTACGCATTAACCCATTTTCCGCTCCCCTCCCCAATATTTTCCCCGCAATTGCGTCGCCGGTGATGCCAGAGGTTGTATTCACTATCTCCGACGGAGTGTATGTTCGTTACATGCGATTGTTACCAACACCTATTTGTATCCACTTATGACAGAATCCAGATTTTGGATACCGTCCTTCTTTTGTCGTCCTCACTAAACTCCCAGAGACGCATCCCGCCCGGAGAGATACTGCTTTTTTCGTGGGGATGATGGGTGATCTTTTGCGTGCGATGCGTTAGAAAATGTTTTCTCACCTATAAACGTCATAGTTCTTCACTCACAAGGGAACAGCACTTAAGCCCCGTGTTTGACCAGCAGTATGCCTACTAAGCTCATGGTCAATTTCCATATTTACTTTACACATTTATTTTGTTCTCCCGGACTGATGCTTGAGCATAGGAGTAAAATCTTATCGTATTCGTTTCTCATGAATGCACCTCAGGTAGCCCATTATTCAACTGTTTAAATCTACACAACATTCAAGCGATTAAGCTTTTTTTAAATGTGGTCACGTGCTCCGGAAACAGACTATTAAGATGTTAAATGCCCTAAAGGTTTTTCACGATACACTTTTTGTATAACATGATTGTTGACGTTCAGTTTTCAGAATGGACTTTATGTATCACTTCCTAGGAACGGATGATTGCGTCGCATTCATCCTCACAAAATTGTAAATTGCTAATCCCTTGTTGCACATCACCATCTCTGATAGGATCGCTGTTTAGTACGAACTCTCTGTTTCGCCACAATATGTGGATTTTTCAGTCACATTGAAGCGGTAACCTCAGCAAACTATGGTACATCAAGCTCCACCTTGTCTCGCTATCATTCAGGAAAAAAAGATGGTTACTAACGACAATATTGCGATAGACGCAGTGCATTCAACCACTTTATGTCACCACTTGATAAAAATGATTCTGGATTCACTCAGTCGATTAATATATTGCAAGCTGGGCCGAAGGTGTGCAATACACGGTGCGCTTCAACATGCACGTTGGTACCAAACGTTTTGACGGATAAAATTTTTTTATACTAAGGTGTATTAACGAAAAGTCTACATGCACCCTGTTGGCGTGTGGTTTGCAACCACCCACTTGGAATCTGGCACATCTTTGTTTTTTTCGATTCGTTAATGAAGGGCTCTTCCCGACTGTCAGTTTTCTAGCCTACCTGATAACAAAACAAGCAACGCGCGTCTTCACATGATACAGTTTGATTTCTTCAGCCAGGTCAGCCCCCAGCTTCTTTTGGCGAATTTGCAACAGGCGTGATGTGCCTAATATGCGTAACATCATATATCTTGATACATCGAGCCTATACTCGTTCCGAAAACTCACCGGCATTACTAAGATATCCGCTTGTGCGTTTCCTATTGCTCTACACGTAGCATATGAATCTAGAACAAGAGTGCCAACACTTACCCCATCCCTTTTTTGTGCGACGGCATCCCACACCCTTTTTATTACTATCCTTGCATCAAGCAGTCAGCTCAAGAACCCCAAACGTGATTCGCTCAAGCCACGCAACAACAATCGTCGGATTTTAATTGATTCCATTTAGTTCTTTTTCATGGTGAACTTTTATATGGTCATTTAACTTGGCTAGAGAAAGTTATTTATTATTAAGCCACACGATTTTGACGATCTAGACATAGGGCCGTTTGATTCTTTAATAATACCGCATCGAGGATGTAAAGCAGTCTTCTAAGCACATACTGGTCCGGGTAGTTAGGATAATAGGCATAAATCCACTTAAAATGGTCCAAAGTAGACAATTTAGACTGCCTTCATTAGATAGAGAAGTTGGCGAGTAAATGCTTCCTGAGGCTTTGTATGTTTAATTCAACCCTAAACAAGCTACCTTAGGAGTACTAGGTTGTAGTCTCGTCAGGATTCGTCATTTTATAAGCAAGACTATCACTGTCACACGTGCCGTAATGTGCAGATAAGTGCGATTGAAGCGAATGACCCTTTATATGGTGGCCTCGGGATTGCATAATATATCCTATGCATAGACATCTCACTCCCAGCAAGACAACGATACTTACTGCATACTGGGTACCCTACTCAGATTGTCGCATGTTTCCTTATCATCCACATTCCGTGTAACAGTTCTTTGCCTCAATACAAAACTCTCACCACTCGCCAAAATGTTCTCCTTCTCTTCTCCAAAACTCATCTAATCCCATCCATATTTTAAGGTGTCTGCAAAGATGAACAACTTATGCTCGTCCTGGAACTGGCTCCGTTAGGCCCGATCAATAAATATTTGAAGAAACGACCGTGAGTTCTTTTGTTTTTTACTGTCTAGGCATAATCCCATAATCGGGTTTTTGTGTTGTCCGTGAAATCGATTGTTGTATCCGCTGAATATACAATCGCGTTTCTATCTGTAGGTTTTCGATAGGGACTAAGAAATTACAGATAGACACTCTGAGTAATTTCTAATCACCAATGCAAATAAAATGCATTGATTTTTTCAGCCGCTACAAACGATATCAATATTTGGCAGACATGAAAACACCATTCTTCCCTCGGTCGTAATACAATTCAGTTAGTATTTGCCGGTTCTTTCTGCATCCGGTAATTCAGTTTTGCCAGCTATGTAGGCTACTGTAAACTCGGTCAGTAGTTTCGGTTGCTTCATTTCGCACCCTGTCACAGATGGTTGCACTTTAGATAAGTACACAAACGAAGAAGGCCGAATTGAGCTTGAACCTACTGTAGACGATCATTCAAGTGCTAAATTGTTTTTCGACAACCATGCACACATGAGACCACAGACTTAGCCGCACGTCTGAACCGTTTTTCCTGGATACCCAAATATCTGTCAAGTTGGAAGTGATACAAACAAGGAAACAATCAGTTACTCTGGTTGGACGCAGCTGGTGCAAAGTGTATGAGAGCGCCTATGAGAAAATCCAGTTGCGTACTTTGTAACTTTTATCAATAGTTCCAAGCGTTTACGATAATGGTCGGGCAGTAGTTTTCATCTCTTACCAATAGACGTGCCAGTTCAAATAGATATCGGTTGCATGAAGTATAATTTTTGTTCATCACAAGTGGTTAGCAGATTTGGGCAGTCATCTGTCATTCTGTTTCCTCTGTCTGTTCGTCGACTCTCCAGGAGACCTGGCAATTACAAAGATAGTGGTTTTAAATTAAGTTGCTTGCAACAGTAAGCCAATCCCGAAGAGCCACGTCAACTCATTCCGCTGTACTTCAAATCGCAGGTTGCGTGGTAAACTAAATCTGATCACTAAAAGCACTGTGTCTGACCCTTTACACTAATCTGTTGAGTCAGAATAGGGCTACAAAGCCTTGCGATCCGATCATCTCTTTTCTGTCTCATCACTGAATTCGGATATTTAACACATCCACCTGTGGTGCTTCATTCTGCTGACTGATGGTACAGTATTACTGAAAATAAAAATATACGGAAAAAATTATGGTTCTTACAGGAGATGAATTGAACAAAGTTAAGGTTCGGTCAGAACTACTACATCTTTAGGTCTACAGCGTCGAGTAGGAACAGCTATACTCGGTGTCCCGCAAAACATCGATCTGCTGTACACACTGATATACAAACCACAAAGTAGTGAGCTAGGTTTCTTCGGTCTTGGATACTCAAAGCGCGTTGCTACATCGAAATACACGCTCTGGCCGAAGAAAGATGTTCATAGTTTGTTGGAAGTCAGTAATATATTGTCCGAGGTGTTTCAGGCTCGAAAGTTCAAACAAATCTAAGGTCAGCTTGGTGGTAGCGAGCATTCGTCTTAGTGGGTGCAGTTATACAGCCGTACGAATTCACTGACGTGTATTCAATGGGTCTCATCATTAGCGCAAACGAATTTTGGTTTTGAGAGAGACTTACCCGGAACTCGGCTGACTCCCTCGTTTGTGACGTTTCTGTTTGAACACTCAAGAGTGACACGCTACGTAATCCTCTAAACCTATTCGTGTAACGACGCAAGACAACGTATAAGTGACACTAACTGACTAAACAGTTGAAACCTCTAGACAGCGGACCACGTAACTGAACAAGCCGGTTGGTTAATTTTCAGTCAGCAGTGTGGAAAATAAACTGACGTCTTATTTTCGATTCTTCACTCTGTGATTTTGTAACCTGATGTATTGGGTAACCAGCCAAGCTGTTGTCCCAGAAGATTCGTCTTAAAACTTTCACAAAGCGTACTGTTCTACCACTTCCGCAGAAATGGGGTTTTCAATACGTATTTGTTTGACCTCTTGGTGCATGTTATTTCACATTCTACTCATTAGCAAAGCATGCCTTGACATAGTTACATGGAAGCTGTTTTTGGTTACCATGGTCACCAAAACACTTTGCCCACCCAAGATCTGAGTTGATAATGACGTGCAAAATTGCCGAATCACCTGAATTTTTGGAATTTTTCATACTACCTATGAGTCCATCACTGAAACTCTCAAAATATCTTTTCAAGCAAAACTGAGGACACCAAACTCCATTTAGTAGGTCAGCTAAACTCTCGAGAAGGGATACTTGTTCTTCAGATGACATAAACGCATTTTCTTGTTTTAACTAACGTTCTTGAATTATAAGACGGAGGGACTCAGTAGGCTGCTAGTCACAACCGTTTGGTAGGCAAAATCTCTTAAGCAATTACTTGACGAAGGCTGAAAATAATAGAGACAACACCAAGAAATACTCAAGATTGTGCAGTTTTGCCACAACCTCCTTCTTGATATTCTTAAGTTTCTGGATTTACTCAGCTATAGTGTTCAACTGTTTAGGTGTCTTGTGAGCACCTGTCCGAGTAGTTTCTCGAAATTCTCGAAATTAAAACCGAAATATATTTCGGTCACTAGCCATTTGTACTTAATATACCTGTGTTCTCCTCTCTTCATAGAGACGTTAAATTTTCGGTGTTTATCCGTGCGAACACTTGAGTTAATGCATTATGTATTTTGTATTCGAACCCCTTTTACATATCCAGCGACGTGCCCATACACACACTGACCGAATTGATGTACCAAGTGGCTTTAGGAATGGCCTACCTGGAGTCGTGCAAATTTGTACATCGCGATCTGGCAGCAAGGAACGTTTTACTGGTCACACGACACTTTGCGAAGATTAGCGACTTTGGGATGAGCAAAGCTCTGAATTTTGGGAGTGATTACTATCGAGTGAGTCATAAACCAACTTCTATGTGGATGTGGGGCTCCATGTGTACGCTCTGGATACTCACCGACTTCCACACGTTGTTCGCCTAGGGTTGTTAATTTCACATCCACACCAAATACAACTAGTCCCGTTTGACACCTTGTTGGCTGCAGACATATTTGATGGTCATTCTTGAATGGTATTCCCTGCCTGCTTCCTGCTCTGCTTCGCGGCCCGTCCACATATTTTGGAACCAGACAGGGACACATACGATTAATCAGTCTTCTTCGAGCACATCCAAGTTCTTATCAAGAAGCTGACCACTTCTTCTGTAATCAGTTGTTGTTCCTGGAAAGTAAACTAATCCTGACGGGAGAATAACTGATAAGACACGTAAGAAGGCCCTTCGGCTCTACAGTTATTCACGCATAATGAATTATCAACCGGAATCTGGTAAAATGCAACCCATAGTATGCTATTGTCAATCTTATATGGCTGCTGTACCGTCAAAGGCATGATGCTCGCTACTTTACTTTGGTTCCTTTATTCCGATCATTATCGGCACTCTATTTGTAGATAACTCGGAGTGTATGAAACAATAGTCATCACTCCTGTCCATCAGACTACAGCTCTTGTCTTGTGAAATACACATTACGAAGACCACCAACTTCTTCGTCAACCGAACTCGGGTGAATGGGACGCATCCTTTTAATCTTCTAGAGTCCCCGAAACATTAAAACAAATGCGCGACGAGCTTGTGTGGCGATTCTCTCTAACTTATACGAGATCTACCAGATTATCAGATCCGTACCCATTGTATGTCGGGTTAGTGCGGTCACACCAATATACTGTGCACAGACAGTGATAGGACACCTGGAAATGAGATCACTCTCCATTCTTTACAACCGACAATCCTATGTACCAGCTTACATTTTACATTTTTCAGGCTGCAACTGCCGGCAAATGGCCACTGAAATGGTACGCCCCAGAATGCATATACTATTTCCGCTTCGACTCAAAATCAGACGTATGGAGCTACGGAATCACCTTGTGGGAAGTCTATTCTTATGGCGAACGACCGTATAGAGTAAGTCAGTAGGTTTCGTGATTAAACTAAATCTCCCTCTCCGATTTATTCAATACGCTCATGGGCGTTGGCTCTTTATTGTCCGTGCTTTTCATTTACCTTATTCACAAACATTTCTCTGTTTCTTATGTATGGTATCAGTACAAAACCGTGTTAGACCACGGTAGATGTTTACTGCACTATACCGAGTTATGACCAAATGTATTTTGTTCCGCCCATATCTGCGAATGCCTGGAGCTGGGTTAAATATGTTGTTTGCTGAAACTTTAAAATTGCTGTAAACGTCTCATAGAGGAGAAACTCACAATGCACTAGTGCAGCAGAGGAAAATGATGAAAGATCGTTGAAAAATACATCACCAGGATAAATCCATTTCTGTTTCGCAACACACTCCGTTCATTTATGATCTCACGTTGTCTGCACTGTTCCATGAACAATCTTGATATTGAATTATTCGACTGAAACTAGTTCCAAACTGAAACTAGTTCCAAAACATTACCAACTAGTCCTACCAAATGACTTGCGCGTTCATTACTGGACTTTGGTGAAACTGTGTCCCAACTTTTCCTATCATGACCTTTCGGTCTTATGACGACTACCACCAACTGCTGGAGATAAACCTAGGAATATTCCGGAATATAGGTTGTTTGGATGCGCTGCTTGGCTGTTGTTCTAGTCGCCGACCTTGGCTGTTGGATAGGGAGAATATTGGAGAATGAAAACCTGTGACTCAGAGGTTGTCCGATGCTACGGAATTCCAAGGGTTTACAGAGAAACGGATCCACCACACCCAATCGTCTCACTACCAGAAATACCCACATACTGCATTTCAACAGAACTATGGATGCGGAAGTAGTATCTCACCAGTGGGTCCCAATATTAAATCAGTAATGAGGTACAATTTCTGTAGAGACTAAAAACGTGAAAATCAAAGACGAAATAGTGGTGTCCTTCGAGGTAACTCCACTTTTCTTATCGGTTGTTCTAAATGCAGCAAGAACGACGGTGATGAACATCTGGACTACCGCGAAACCAGTAACGGAATACTTTGGAAAAAAGAATTATACGAATTACCAGATTTGTACTTGACAACCTACTTCGAATTCAATGGAGAATATCACTAACAACTCAAAGGGGTGCCAATGAGATCACCGATCTATGGATTCATCGTGGAAATTACAATGCAGAGATCTGAGCAGACTGTACTACCAGATATCAAACCGAAAATATGGGTATGATGTGTGGATGACGCATTCGCTGAACAACTTGTTTTCGAACACACACTTCACGATGAAAACAGAGGGGAACGACAAATTGGCCTTCATCACAGGACAACAAACGGCCAACTGCGAACCGAAGTACATAGGAAACAAACCATATGAACTGTCGCAATGAAGCTGTGTTCCAAACCTATTCAATCAGATCCAGACTCACTGCCGCACAACAGAATCGAAAGAGAGGGGTAAAAACTTTAGCCGACTTTCCAAAATAACGCATACCAAAGCAACTGCATGTGGAGATGCTCACAAAACCAACAGCAAGCTGCTCTGTCAACGCAACCAGGGCGGAGAAGGATTACGCTGCCATATATCAAGAACGTTGCGGAAAGGACTGCAAAACAGTTAAAACGCGGGATAACAGTCGACTTCAAGCCTGCAAACACATTGAAAAGAACCCTACCGAAAGGTTAGATGCAATGAAGGAGACGAATAGGATTCACGAAATTCAGTGTGACGACTGTGACAAACACTAATGCTGGGCATATTGGGAGAAAAAATGCAACCAAACTACACGAATACAAGCTTGCCGGCGGAGGACATGACCCAGCGTCCCTTGTTTCGATCCACGATGGCAGAGAAAGGCATCTGTTCATTTGGGATGGCCTTCAAGAGGAGAACGGAAACGGAATTTTGTCGAGGGACGGTGCTCCACACCAAAGTCTATTAATAAACACAATGACATCGGTCCAGACATTGTGATAAAAAAAACTACGTAGTCATGGGACTCTGGACCATACGGAAATTAGAACGCCTGACGGCATCCAACTAACCAGTCGGAACAGAGGAAGAATGCTACCAGAACTAAAAGCCTATGTAGTCGATCAATCAAGTGGAACAAGTATAGAGCACAAAACAAGAACGAAACGGCCCAATCCCAACTTAGAAACAGAACTGTTGAACTGAGAGCGCCTCACGCACCAACCAGATACAAGGTAATGCGGTCACAACGCAACTCGGATTTCCGGGTGACCAGCCAAATCGCGCGATGATCATTTTGAGTGCAACCAATTAATGTGTAGCTATCAGATACTACTTAGAAACTGTGTAAGCTCGGACAGAAGAAGAGGAATTCACCCACTCAACCCAGCACTGACGATGTCACCTCTGTTGGTGATGAAGCTTTTGTGGTCCAACTATTAGACTCGATGAACAGACCAACAATCAAGAAGTTCAGTTCTTTTGCTCAGGCGATAACAATGGACGGTGGGTGTAATTTCGGTGTGATAGGTTTGTCCTAGCTACTGCGCTTAGATTCGTCGTAAACACTTAGGCTATATTAGACTCAAGTGGTAAATCCAAGTGCTATTGAAATTTCAAATAATGGGTTGAACCGAAAATTAGCTAAAACTCTTCTCATTCGATTACTGACTGGCATTGATTTTATAGTTAACTCATACTTAAAATTGGAGGAAATCTCCCCATTAAACGCCAACAAAAGTAATAATATATATTAAGTCAAGAAGAGAGGTACTGTGTTCGCCGTCTGTACGCTTGAGGTAATTCTATAATATACCGGAATTTGCATTTCCGGAAAACTCCAGTCATTGTATATTCCTGTAATTCATGGCGTTCAATCGCAGTGTGGGAGGATGCTGTTTCAAGACGGTTGTGGCCGATTAATTGAGTGTTCGACCACTGACCAGAAAGTCGTGAGTTCGAAACTCCGTGGAGTTTTGTGAGGCGCGCATTCTCAATAAGGATGAAACAGTTGTACAGTGCTTCTTGACTATTTATCGTGGACTGGTTCTAGTGACAGGATGATATTTCAATGAAAGTAGGCAACGATAATTTTGTACTCGAATATCCAGGCTCAATGTCTCGGAGAGTACTTAATGAATGGCACGTTTACTGACTAGCGTTTACTGTTGACTTGCCGATGAGAAAACCATTCACCGATCTTTCCACTATCCAAATCATTGTTACGTAGCAATCTTCGTACCCTCAGAAACCAGATTTTTCAAATATTCACAATTTGATTTTCGCTGAAGATCGTCGGCCCATGAGTATTATCCGTTATGATGCGCATGTCTCATGATGTCATTCCTAATTAAGTCATTTGTTGGATTAAAGTACCTAATGAGGCCGACCAGGATCTTATCTGAGAGGCAATTCTTTCATAAGACGGTTGTGCTTCCGGGGAAAAGTTTCAAACATGTTGGCACCATAGGATGGTATTCACAGAGAGGCGGAATGGTAATGATGGAAACAGCCTTATCAATACCTAACAGATCTTACTAAAAACCTTGCTTAAAACGGCAGTAGTAGAGGCACACGAAAGCTCAAATAAAAATCACCGTCTGCTTTCCTCTCATGACAGGGGAATTCGCTCCTTAAGCACACCCAGAGTGGGCATTTTTAGTTTTGATTAGATCCTTTAGAAGATGGTTGATGTTTGAGGGGAAAGTCATCCAGGATCCAAAACGGACTGGAATATCTTCTCAGGTCATGTTTTTGAGTTGCCTATCCTCATTTAATTTTTGATGCCTCTGCAGGATATGAAAGGTGCACAAATTTTGGCAATGCTGGATCAAGGTTTACGACTATCGAAGCCAAGTCGCTGTCCTGAGTCCATCTACGGAATTATGCAACAATGTTGGCATTTTGAAGGTGTGCGTCGGCCCACATTCGCCGAACTCGTCCTGACTCTGTCGCGAATACTCAAGGTGATGCCTCTTCCCGCACCGGGAGGCCTGGGTGTTGTCGATTCTAAATCCCAAGTGCGCGGTGCTGCAGAATTTAGCCCCACACGACGACTAGAGTTACGAGGGAGTGGTTCGGGAGGAAGTGGTGCAAACAGCGGCGCAAGCGATGGACCGTCCTTTTGATCCCTTTATGTACAGAGCGTTATTGCATTTTTTCAGATTATTTCATCGTCTCTATGTACCCGATCTAAGATTTGTTCTGGGAGCAATAGGAAACCAGTCGGTATGAGGCCGATTTAAAGTCACCGTTCGTATGAAAATACATGCTGAATGATGAAAATAAACCAAGGTCTTCACCTTAAGACTCCGCGTTGGGAACAAACAGCCAGACACCGATTAGCTTTCACAGACAGGATAACAATGTGTCTTATACGCTTTCTTATCTTTTTTTCTCTTTTACACTCGCCTTGCTATCATTTTGTGCCTATAACTATCACTACGTTACGATTCTGGAAGTCCAGTTACAAAGGCGATCTGTGCAACACTAAACGGTTAAACAAATATAGAACGCAATCTTGAAAATATAGCTTTTTTGCTTCCTTGGGGTGATTTGCCACGGCATGGAGAATCTCACTACTTCAGCCTGTTGGTTATACTTGCACAAGCAACCATTCTGGCAGTTGATCAGCCACCACTAAACACACCCGAGCTACTCAACCATTCTTCTGGCCTGCCCGCACGAGTACGAGGAAACGTCCCTTATTTTTACCAGTCTTGCTCATTCATCTGATAAGTGAGATTCCTATACTCTTACTGTTTGTCGAAACAATCCAATTTTGGTCAGTGGTCACCCGGTTTCCAAGAAAATGACACAAGGTATGGTCAGTTGTCAGCTTTGCTTATATGAAACTTTCCATTACGGACAAACATTTGGTGCTCAATAACTCATTCCCTTGGTACCAAAACCAGGGTTTTGGCATGTCAGTGTTTAAGGAGCAAAGCCACAGGTTGAACGGATGTGACATTTGGATCGCTCTCTTTCATGTAAGGACAGCCTGAAATGAGATGGTTCGGTGTTTAGAGTGCGGATTTATTGACCGGAAGGTCCGTGGTTCAAACCCGACCTCTGCCTCTCAACTTCCCCTGTCTAGGCTTGGGCGGCAGTATCCCACTCCTAGTGCTTCCCTCGGGTGGCATGGTAGTTGGGCACCGAAAGGGTGCTACAGCTGAACGAGGCCGAAAATATCTCATCCCTCTTGGGTGCTACGGCTTGTACAGCAGATAGACACCAAATAGGTATCACAGCTGTCATATTTTGTGCGAGTATCTAATGCTACCATCAGCTGAGTTGACGAATAGATTTCCGGAAATTCCTCGTTTGGCAAATATACACGACAATTGGAATAAACACTCAAGGTTGTTGAATCCGAATGATCCAATAAGATATCGGGGCTAGAAATTGTTGGTAGTTAGTACTAACTGTTCTTAGTCTTCATCCATCCTACAAGTTTTGTGATATAGATCTTTGTATTTTCATCTTGTTCAGCCCTCGTAATGTTGTTAACCAATGTGGAAATCTGCCGAAACTTGTCGGTCTGCTAAACTGTCTTATGACGTTCAATCCATGAATTTTCGTCTTTCATGCGTGGGCCAAAAATCGAGCGACTGTCATAGGATTCGACGAGTATGTGAATTTTGGTGTCAGCCTTTGCGTACTAGATGTGACCTTTGATTTTCTTCAGGCATATGTATATGGTTGTGAATGTCCGAACGGAATCGGACAGAATGTCTGAACATCATGTCACAAAGTAGTGTTCATTAGTTTGAGATTTTGCGCTAAGTCAGACCCAAAGTAGTTGAGTACTAACTTATATGGAGCCCAGCCCAAACCAGACGGTGTGCCCAAAGGCTGCAGAAAGCGGATATTTGTCTGTTTTGAATGGGTGCAATTCATGTGATTCTTTGGTAACACAGAGACTGGCAAACCTGATACAAAAAGTTATACAGTGTAGCTGAAATGCACGCAAGCACTGATAACGTGGAGCTTTTTATATTTGTGTGCTTCTCATTTGAAAACGCAGCTTCGTGTTATAGGTGAAGTAAACTGGAAGCATTTGTGCATTAGAATAGAGATTCACTACATCCTGCTTCTTCAGGGCCGTCAATTACTAATAATTCGGTAAAAACTTATCAGGCACATTGTCAAACTCTTTTCACGTGGAAAAGTAATTTCGACTTGTTTGTTGTTTTCATTGGTTCGTCCATGAAACTACGTCCCAACGGCCAAGATAAGCAGCCTAATTTTTTGCCTACTTACTTACTTGCTCCCGTGGAGCGAATTGCGTAGGCCATGCCACGCGATAACTCTTCGCATGCTGCTTGGATGAATACCGGTTGTGCTAAGTTTGAGGTTATGAGTGTGCGCAGATAAAACACTTACTACTTCTTGACGGAGGGCGAGTGGCGGGATAAGGTCACCCGTAACTTTCTATATATCACTTGCACGTGGTCACATATCAGCATCCACGGATATGTATTACGCCTGAAGTGGATCGTAAAAGCGTTCCTGATCCCATAATTTTATCTCCGGAGCGGTGGTACAGCAAATACAGCATGCTGTACAGTTAATCATCAACTCCAAACAAACAATTTGCCATCTAAAGGAAACTCTTATCACCGTGAAATGAAACTTCGTACAAAACACGCAAGAAGTGTTCAAAGTCTCAAATGAATATACGAGATTTATAATCGAAGGTAAAAATAACAAACTTACTATTCCTGGGCACACTGGTGAATAGAAAAGTGGATAAGATCTCTATACCCTCGTGTTGTGGAGCGAGACACACGCCTCAATGCTACACTAATCACTTAATGAACAGATAGTAAAGTCCCCTATACTATCTAAGTAAGACAATGAAGCCACGTTGTCTCAGTTGATCCACGTGATATCCTGTTTGTAGTCCATTTTGAAAGAATTAGCCTTCAAGTTTTGGTGTTTGAACCAAAGAACGCTTAATCAATTAGGAACCCCAATAACTTCCTTCTATGTTACTTTTACTTCAACAAAAACGTTTGAATAATTAGAAGAATAGATTACATCTATTTGGTTGATAGCTATTCACATCACTCAAATCATCTAAGCCGTTTCTGCGATCTCAAAAATTGCTACACATTGCAATACTCCACGTAGCAATGTTTTTCCTAATCAGTAGTCGCTCCCGATATCAATCCAGCTAAGTGATTTTGTTGCTGATCATGAGAAAGTGAAATGGGGTTTTTTAGAAATGTTCGTGGGCTGATTCTATGCGTTGGTGTTATGTGCAAATGAAGTACATTACATGCAAATCACGATAAGTTTTGTGGTCTCTCTGTCTTCTGTAACAAAGAGCATAGAGGCAAGGGTCCGATATTCTACGCCAACAAGTATGCTGAAAAAAGGAACTCATTCTATGGGTGTTGGAATACAAGTGTTTGACATTTATTAGATGTTGGGTTTTCCGTGACCCATGTGTCACTTTTGTGCACATTTACATTACATTTACTGGAGTAGAGACACACAATTGGGAAAATGTGTGCTTCCTCGAATACAGTCAGTGGTTTCGTAGCCAGGCGGATCTTTTCCTACCATGATAGATTGTCTCATGGAATCTCCGCGTAAATAAAACAGGCTCGTGTTTGCTCGTGGGATGGAACGAACCATTATCGGGAATTTGAGTACAACTACCAAGAAGCGGAGCAATTTTTAAACGCGTGCCACAGATTTTTGGTTGTGTTCTCAATAATCCAACCCAGGTCCTAGTAGAAGCAAACCACACGCGGCTATAGTTTGGGCTTCCGTCTGCCCCAAGGTGAGTTGTCTGTCAGACACGCTTGTGCATGGCTTCACTTACAGTAGAAATAATTCCCGATAGTATGTTAACTCAAAGATTGGAGATTCGTAGTTGAACACAACCGGGAGGATGCTGTGAAATATTATACCATCGCTTTACAAAAGGACTAAGGTGACGATTCGCAACGTGATATTGTTTAGCTCAGAGGGCTGCTCCCTGTGACAAGGGAAGGTGCTCCTTGGACTAGCGGTTTTACATCGCGTGATTTTGGCTACAATGATTGGTTGCCGGCCGACAGTGTCGGATATTCACATAATCAAACACGGCTCAGCAGATTCCCTAGGCTCCTCTTCTTCATGAGCCGTCTGGTTGAACTGAAGCAGATTTGCTACCACGGAGAAATCGAATAATCGGCGAGACGTAGCTCTAGATGATATGGTTAGTCACATAATGGGCCTTTTTGGGAAGAACACGATGAAAACATCATAATCTATGTCTTTGAAGCAAGCCAAGCTATTCGGCGTTTTTTCAATACACAATCATCAGCTTAACCCTCGGCGTAATTGAATTTTGTATCCGAGAACGGCCATATCAGCGATGTAAGAAGTTCGGCGGGATAACATTTTGATCGCAGCTCAATGCTTACTCGAGTGATGCCTCAGACATTACGTTAACATAATTGATTAAGAATGATCAGATAGTTTACGTAAACAGATAGCTTAGTAATGAGGACACAGCGTTTAAATTCCACGCGAGGTCAAGTAAATTCAGTGGATTCTGTGACCCCACGGTAAGTTGTGATCGCAGTTGTCCAACTGAAAATGATATTTATTCCGGGAGAAAACCGCGAAAACTGCAACATAGGTGTAAGTAAACTAAAGTAAAGTCAAAGAATTAAACTATCACAGTCTGGCTTAAATGGGAATGGAAAAAAGATCAAGCGGATGGCAGTCTAAGCAAGGTTAGTCATTACTGAGAAGTACATAGGCAGCGACCAAAGCTCGCTTGTTGTGATTGTTCATTTATCTCTCTATGCACAAAGCAGAATTTATTGGTTGACAGTGGCTGTGTCTGTGATGTGCGTATGCTCGGGGATAAAAATAGTAAGCAAAGATGCGAGAACAGTGTCCAACATGCACCTAGAGGGTGTGCTTCTAGGACAGCAAGGATTACATCTGCACGGTCATTCTAGAGCGAGTGTTTCAAGATGCTTCGTTGTTCAGCTTATTTATTTTGATCTGCAGGCACAACTAAAGTGGTAAATCACCTCTGACATGACGTGTGTAAATACTGATGGTTTTCGTCCTCGCGATATCTCATCGACGAAAGAGCTCTGAGTTCTTAGTCACCTTGACTGGCAATCATATATAGGCCGAATGTTTTGGCGTGGTCGGTACAATTCCAAGAGGGTATAATAAACCCACGCGGAAGCCTGTGTATGGGTCAAAAGCCGCTTTGTCATCTGCCTGGTACAAAAACGGACCAGCACAGTTGGGCGTTTGAGTTCAACGGACACAAAATTTTGAATAACGTGTATTGTCCGGTCTATGATGATATTTTTACCTGACAAGTCAGGTTGGCCGCAAGATATGTTTGTTTTACTGCTTAGTTCCAACATAAAGTGTAAATGCGCGTGGGCGCTACCCAGTAATTCGTGGATTTTGTGAACCTGGTCACGAGTTGAGCAAAGATCGAAACTGTCGTTTTTGGATGGTCAATTTCTGGATTTCTGATAACAACAGCTGTTTTACGTTGTTGATAAATGGATCTACACAAAACTGCCCCCATTCCAAAACCATTCATCTGCTCGTACAACGTGTGGTGAGAGTGAAATTCGGAAGTGTTTGTAAAAAGACAGAAAATTTCATAAATAGTCTGGTGATATTTTTAATGTTACTTTGTTTTTGAGTTAACCGTGCGTTACAAGAAACGAGTACACACTAGCGTCCGGACACTGTGTACAGACACCCACATTTTAACTACTCGAAATTTCCAATCTTCATTTTTTGCAACAGCCTTAGCTGAAGTCTGTGAGTTTCAAGTCTATTACGGAGAAAGGCCAAAATACATTGAGCCAAACGAACAGAATATTCGTATCTCATATTGTAGTGTTTTTTCGCTGAGACTGTTGCAACGTGGTTGCACTTCTATCCACAACACACTTCCAGTCACGATTTGCTCCTGATATCAGCTCGATAATTAATAAAGAGATTGTGACCAAATTGTCAGGAACAAATCATCGTTTACATACGGATGGTCGTTCCAGAACGTACGAATTTGTCGAAATATCCGTATGAGAATGATTAGTATCACTGGATTGATGATAGTGAGGAAAGTTGACAATTGTCAAAATTTTCACCATGCCAGTGAAACCAATCTATTCTAAAAAACCTAGAAACCCTGTACAGCTGCTTTGACCTTGTTGGGACTCATCAGCAGTGCACACCGCATGAAAATCGAAGGAGTCTTGAACCAGCGACCATCCGGCTAGTGGTTGAATACTTGATCGTTTGGTTATGACGGGTCGATCAGCAGTGTGATTAGTTCTTGACGATCATATCTTCCTTCTAAAAGGAGGAGCAGTTAATGAGTGACCACGTGATGTGGTTTCCGTTATTGAAGGATGAGTGTTGCTGTCTTGTCTTAATGAAAGCTAATCACACTACTGACCACCGAGTCGTGGTCAAACTATCAAACCACTGACCGGTAGATCGCTGATTCGAGACTCGTTGGATGATTCCAGCATGCATAAAACAGCTGTACAGTGCTTCTCGTTTTCTCAGGTTAGATCGGCTCTATTTGAGAGGACGAAATCTCTGTTGAAAAATATCATTCAACTATTGGAATTTTTCTGTACCAAAAAAGTGCGCAATAGTATGAGGGATTTCCGATCTTACTGCCTTTTATCCTTGCAAGCCATAGTTTTTATTTTTACAAACCAATAGTCCCCTAAAAACTTGTTCATCAGAGAAGCTTGCATCCAACTACGAGCACCTCAATCCGGTTGCGTGATGTTTTGCATCAATTATTAACAAAAACCAAGGAGACGAACCGGCAAAGAGGAAACGACAGTATATGTTATTTTCTTGGTGGCCAGAGGGATATTTACACCATTTTCCTATATGTGGTCCATAACCCTCTGCGTTCTCCCTAGGACGCATTAGGTGACTAAATGAAACAGATACTTTTATGACGGCCCATAATCTCTTACAGATGCTTCAGTTGCTAAAACAGCAGTGACGTATTTTCTAAACGTGGCTCATCAGAGAGGTCTTTATGCCTTAAAGTTGTGTCCGGGATTACATATGCACACCGTTGGATGTTACCTTATGAGGATTCAGCGACAGCTGTTGTAAGTATACACCAACAGGCATTATCATTCAGGCAACACTATCAAGTTCCATCAAAATGGGAACTTTCCTCGGAATATGTGATACGCCTTGGTTAATCTGATGCCAAAAAAAGCACCTATCAAAAAACTTTTATTGTGTCACTCGAATGTTGGTTTATAATTAGGCTCACCATCAAAACAGTTCACTCTTGCTATGTTCCTTCAGGTAATCTCCCAGCAATGGACTAAAATGTCTCAGGCTTGTTATTCGAAACATAATGAAAATAACTAGGCTAATTTATTTATTAAAAGACGGGACTTTTTTCTGGCCAGTCAGGTGTCACTTCAAATTTGGGGAAGCGCGCTGGTCATGACTCTAATCAAGGTGTAGCAGAAGGAAATCTGTGCGTTGGCTATACGCAGCTACTGACTTCTTCGAAACCATGTAGGTGGAACTGGAAATGCTTCATGGCTTTTTATTTTTGAGATGCGTGTAAACCATACCGAAAAAGTCCTCACTTCGTGCAGTATACAGACTTAAGAGTTCATCATAGAGGTATGTTACTGAGAGCAATAACTGCGGCCAATGTTTGAAAGCAATACGTTGCATCACTTGATCTGGCGTTGCCAGAGGACAAGCGTCGACTTTATACGCTGATGAATAAAATAATCCAAGTTTTTTTTTAAATTTCAAACCACTTTTCTCCCAGTATCGAAAACTAAGTGACAATTGTGAAGGGAAGTAGTTGAGGCTCGATTTTGTCAACTAAAATTGACGAATTAACTTCTCATTTCAATGAACGCTTAAAAAGCCTGTAAATGACATAAACTATCTAAAGAAAAACGATGGAAACACGACTACACCAAGAGTATTGTAATTTGTAGGCCTGCAACATGAAACTAGGTTTTTATAACAACATCGGGCCCAAGGCATGGGCGAAAATGCTGTGAGTGGCCCTGCTGTTGATTGGGTGCGGTCATACTGGTCCACTCCAGCAGCTTGTACTATTGAGCGTGAACACCTTTGAGTGTTAAATTGATGTAGCGTTTTTGTACCCATGTCCTTTCATCAGAATAATTGTTGCTTGTCATATACGTAGGTTCTAGCCGCAGTTCGGAATGAATTTCTTGGTAGTGCCCTCAACATGGTTTGACCAAATAAGGAAAATGCGGTAACTTCACGCTTATTCAGAGGCCCAAAACGTTGTGGTCATTATTGGGCCACGGTTGACATCTGGTGTTTAGAAAAGTTAAGATTTGTTAAACGAAGAAAGGTAAGAAATTACGTAGGAAATTCATTGGTTTTACGACCATTCTATTGTTGAAGTCACTTCCAGAACACCGTTTATTTTCGATCGAGCTCATACCATCACATACTCTCTCATCACTCGTTGGTGTCCCTCATATGCTATGATTTCCACTGTCCTGGTGCGATGGATTCTGCTTTTCAATAAATGCTAATGTGGCACTATGGGTATACATGTAATCGTTTTCTGCGGCCACGGTTATGATTAGCGTCAAAGTTGGTGCAAATCTGTGTGCCAGTTATGAAGGTTAATGTGGCCAGGCGAGTTCCACGTATAAACATGGTCTAAACTATGCGCAGCCCTCACAAACAAGGTCGTACCATAGAAACCCAGCTGATCGTCGATAGCAAAATCTTACTCGTCTTGGTACGTACAGTGGTTCTTCATTGAGTGCCTGCAGTACCATTTTTTTCTCACGGCTTTGTGAAAAATAAATAACATCTCTTGAAAATTTCGCAACAACCTGTTGGCATCGACTTGTTCCAATAAAGTTTATGGCTAGTACGTTTTATTCAGCGTGTTTTAAAGAGGATTTGAAATTACCAATATAAAAATCCTTTATTGTTGACACTTCTCAACTGATCTCAACAATCAGTAGCTGAACTACTTTGTGGTCAGGTATGATCAAAGTCGGCAGTGTAAAGCTCGCAAATTATGCCCTTATTCTAATATTTGATGGGTCTGTTTTTCTTTAATGTTGATTGCCCCTTCCCTGTTTCTCTATCAGAACAATAGCATGTTTAACACGTTGCCAGGGGGCTCCTGGTCGGCGAAATCTTCGTTCACTTTTTTCACCATGCATATCACACATTAGCTCACAGAGTTCATGGTGCGGCAACCCGGAACACTTATAAGTAGTTCGCTACTACGAAACACAAGTCAGTCGGCGTCGCAGTTAATGACTCGTGATACACACGAGCCCTTTCAGAGATATTCCTACGACATATTCGTGTCCATCACTCATGATAAGCCGTGCCGTTAGTCAGGGTAAGTAAACAGCTCAGTTGCCTCGTTGGTGGACAACGCTGTTGCGTATAAGATTTCAGATGCGTTACCGAAGTAAACTGACTGGATCGAAAACGGAGTTCTTTGGTTATCCTACCTAAAAGGCCAAATGAACAACGCACAGCTTGCAGGCAAAACATTCAAAAGTTTCTTGTGGTACGCAGATGATTAGCTTAACAAGTAACGATGTCCCTAGGCTTAGGATTGATTGTGAGATTCTCTGGTTTGTAATTACAAGACGATGAGAAGACCCCTTTGGCCAGAAATGCTGTGCACTGATAGGTGGGCACAGGGTGACATCTCGCAGAATCATGAATGAAAATAATAGTTAGAGGTGAGTCCACGAAAACATGGTGAAAAACCATGAGGTCAAATGTAATTTCTGTAGGCAATTTATGTTGTGAAAATGTGTGTGTAATTATAAGTGACGGGAAATATTAGGTCATACTTTCTAGGTATCGACAATGCACACTTGACGAAACACGATGCTCAGCTCCCGTGACACCCGGAGGATGAACGATGGCTGGGAAACTGCCAGGTTGCCCAAGCCTAGACAGGAGAAGTCAAGATGCAGAGGTCGGAGTCCAATACGTACTTTGCTGTCAGTAAATTTGCGCTATAACCGCTGAGCCATCTTCCCTCCCTCCCAGCCAACCCACCATCAGACAGCCTACGATCGATTTCGTCCTTCCTAAAGTCTATCAGACAGCCATGGTCCCTATGAAGCTTACGTTTTCACCTAAGATCAAATGTTATGCGATTGGGGAAGTGCAATCGTTTTCAAATAAGATTGGTGGTAACGTAAACTTTTGGCGTATTCCGGTAGGTAAATATACTGCATTATCTAGACCGTCGTACCAACTGAAACATGGGCCAAATTTTGCATAACAAAGTGACGCTAATCATAAACAGATTCCAGTCAGATTCAGTTGGGTCCTCTGTTAATACCAAATCATTTTTTAATTAAGTCTATTCCGTCAGCCGCTTACACTTTGTTGCCCAAACAACGTAAGCCTGACAGAAACCCGGAGGCTGTGGCCACCTGGTAAGATTCAGGACGAGCAAAACTGATAGTAGGCTGTCGAAGAGATTTGGGCAAACTTTCAAGTAATGTGTAAAGTCTTGCTTCTGTACTATGTTATACTATACCATCCTACACCATGCTATACTACGCTGCACAATACTTTACTGCCTTACACTATATCAATGAGTGGTAGACCATACTACACTATACTACACTATACTATACCATGCAATAATATACTATACTATGCTATGCTACACTATACTATACCATGCCATACCATACTATACCATACCATCCTATACTATAATATGCTATATTATACCAGAGAATAGCATCGCTTTATTTGACTTCTCCCCATTCAGCCCTCCACTTTGTGAAGAGCCAAACCATTGCTACGACGTCAGAAATCGCCTAGGATTTTTGCTTGTTACCATGAGACATTTTTCTACATGGGAAGATAATTCTTCTAACGGTCATCAACAAGACCAAGAAAAGTGTACGGTGTTTACTGAGAAAAACAACATTGACTATTTATGTGCTCCACCGAGGGGAACAGGGATCTTTTGGGTGCAGAGTAGCAGATCTCTGTCAAATAATTCAAGTCAACCATTGGTTTTAGAAGACTAAACGTGGAAATAATTTCCGTCTCCTAATTATATCTTCGTTGCCTTTCCTTTGTCCTAGAAATACCTATGGGCTAGTTGCTTGTCTCCGACTTGACAAAGTCTGTGGCCAAAATAAGAGATGCATTGCTACTCTGCATTCCCTTGGCTAAACTGTTGGGTCTGAACACGTATTCCACATAAACCCACTGTTGTCGGGGTCCCATATGTATAAGTCAGCTTTGCAAGAGACCTACAATTAGAATCTGCAGACTGCCTACACCATCCAACTAGGAAGGTTATTTTTAGAGTAAACATCAGGAAATTTGAGATTTTCAGTCTCCTTAAATTTGCATATTTTCACACTTAACCGGCCCTCGATGCAGCAACCGGAGCCGCGCGTGCTATTGCATCGGGTTCAGATATTAACAGTGCCGTAGTATGATTATTACGTGGCAGCCCAAACAGAAAGACTACATAAAAAGTCCTCCGCCCTCTATACGCCCAAGAATAATTTACTCCTTTTTTCGTTCAGTTTCCAAATTAAGGATCCACTGCTGCCACGCCTCGTTGAAGATAGCAAGCATGCAAAATATGTTCATCCTTCTAATGGCTTCTTACACTTCCCGTATATTCCTGATAATTTCACTAAGTTTGCCAAAGAGGCAGCCTCGTATAATCTTCACTTTAAGTGTGTCGAATTGTCTGGAGATTGCATCAAATCTATTGTCTGTACTATTCTCAACTTCTGTAGTCCGTCCTCAAGGCTGATAACCAGACGGTCGCAGGATCGATATCCGTGAACAAAGTGGGTGGCATGTTGGCCCATAATCATTTTTGGCCTGCACACGCACACTTCATTGTTGATAAAGTGAGCCGACCTTCGTTTTACGCTTTGAATCCCAAGATATTTCGTTTTTGGTACATTGAAAAGTTTGTGGCCGGCGATACTGCACCGCCTTTTGGTGTGAACCGGTTTCTAAATGTCACGGACATCCGCATGTAGTATTGTGTTGCTGGCCCCTAACACCGGTGGTAAATTAACGTTCCTAATCTTGCCCAACAAATGTCATTTCACAAATTCTGGTTCTTCAAAGCCAGTTCATCCTTCTAATGGCTTCTTACACTTCCCGTATATTCCTGATAATTTCACTAAGTTTGCCAAAGAGGCAGCCTCGTATAATCTTCACTTTAAGTGTGTCGAATTGTCTGGAGATTGCATCAAATCTATTGTCTGTACTATTCTCAACTTCTGTAGTCCGTCCTCAAGGCTGATAACCAGACGGTCGCAGGATCGATATCCGTGAACAAAGTGGGTGGCATGTTGGCCCATAATCATTTTTGGCCTGCACACGCACACTTCATTGTTGATAAAGTGAGCCGACCTTCGTTTTACGCTTTGAATCCCAAGATATTTCGTTTTTGGTACATTGAAAAGTTTGTGGCCGGCGATACTGCACCGCCTTTTGGTGTGAACCGGTTTCTAAATGTCACGGACATCCGCATGTAGTATTGTGTTGCTGGCCCCTAACACCGGTGGTAAATTAACGTTCCTAATCTTGCCCAACAAATGTCATTTCACAAATTCTGGTTCTTCAAAGCCATCTCGACATCAAAGTATCTATCAAGAGTTAAGGTCACTTTTACAAAAATGTTACACATACCGCAACATCCTTCAAGTACACCCTGACGGTCGTTCCATCAAGACGCATCTTTTGCTGAAATCACATGCTTACACCTCTCGTGTGAGTTGTCTTTACTCTTCGTTTGATATGTTACGACTATGAATACTGCAGCCCACAAAAATTCGCCCTCACCGAGCTATCAAACTACTGCTAACTTGACCAGATACCACGCGAATAAACTCATTCTATGTGAAAAATATACTGTTGTATCGTGGGAGGCCGTCTATTGGTTACGCCTGCACTGGGCCTGCCAGACTACGCAATAAGGAGAAGACGGAGAACTCGGGACACGGCTGCATTGTCAGGACAAAACATACAGAGCTGCGTAAATATATAGGATGACTAAATGGCCAAATATGGTCGTTCACTTGTTCGTTCTGTACAGCCAGTAGCGGCGTTCCAGTCGTGAACAATTTCAGCCCCACTACACTGATCTTATGTTGCTAAGCCGTGTTTGGTGAGCTCCGCAAACGCACATGCTTTCTGGACGTGTCGTACCGATGGTGGCCTTGGGGATGCGTCACTCTCTGCACATGTACCTTTTCCATGTCTGGGCGCGTCCCGACATATACCCAGGTCAAATAACTGAACGTAAGTCAGCCAAGTGCTTACGTCAGCCTTCCACGTTGCTTGGAAAGTGGTTTCGGTTATTCCATCAAACGCTTTTTAATGAACTGTCCCCTTCTCTATAGACGTTTTAATCAACCTTATAAGCTGTTAATTTAACTCACCTAACTGCTTTATCATTTAGCAGAACCAATATTGTTTGACGAGGTTCTCTGACCCACATCTGATATAATCCCATAGTTTCACAAATGAACGTTTTCAAGCGTGTACCAGTTTCTTCTTTTCATCGTAGAACTTCCCTCATAGTCTCATTTTTTTAATAAATGAATCAGTGCATTGCTCATTTATTTCGTGTTTATTATCATATCGTCGCATTCCAGCGTATGAAGTAAATACTAAAATAGTACGTGCAATATAATACTGTATACGTACCATACAACAAGATATAATGAAAAGCATCATATCACTCATGTAATATAGAACAAGATGCTATTTTTTCTGAATAAATTTTGTTGTATTAGGTGCATTATTTTAAAATTTCGCGACATAATCGAGGACAATTCTATATACCATAGCACTTCAACTACATATAATGGAAAATACAAATACAATCGTCGGCCAGACTGTTCATACGCTTGAATGCTGTTCATCTAAACCATCAACTTCTGGAGATCAACTCTATTAGTTGTTTTTGTCTCATCGAATCCAAAAAGATATTTCTAGAATGCAGTCTTTCTACACTGCTCTCCGAGGGAACATTAGGTCGGATTCGAGTGCATTCCTGCTTTTTTTTACATATTTTTGTCTCGTCGGTCCCAATGAGTTTCTTACAACTGGCCTGCAACTTTTACACGGTTTTATACATATGGCCCAACCGAAAGTTGCTCATTTGTTTTGATTATCGGGATTTAGTGATGTAACGAATGTGACCCCGTAAAATGGATGGTCGATGGATGCAACCCGAGCGACTTATTTCCGATTAACTGAGGGTTAGAACGCTAACTATGGAAAGACCATTGTGACTGCTTTTAAGTGTTTTGAAAACTGCAGTCTCGGCTTTGCAGATGCTTAACAAAGCAGCATGGTGAATCGCCATCTGCAAAATCCTAACGGATTTTGAGGATCCACATGTTCCAACAAAAAAGGCGTCATTCACAAGAGTTTCACAATGTCCCGCTCAACTGTTCAAGCAATTCGCCTAAATAAACATAGCACTCCTAGCTGTGTTCCTAGCTTTTTCATTTCCTCTGTTTCAGTAAGAGGATGTCACAAAAGATCGAGGTCTGTGACGACTTACAAGATGTTTCGCACATAGTTTGCGCTGTATTTGAAAGAGCCATACTCAATGCAGACACGAGTACCGATAATAGTTTGTACCGTTTTCATAATAAATTTGATTAATTATTATTTATTCTCATTTCCTACCTATGACCTAAAATACGGATCATTCAGTCGCTTGTAATTTTCCGCCCTCAAGTAACGAAGAGGATGTGTGAACGATGATGGCATGAGTGGAACATAAATCATGCGATGGGCTTCAAGCAGGGAAGTGTCAAATCCTTGAATACTAGGCACGGACGTCAGCTTAGTAGGTGAATAGCTGACAGTTGACTTGTAGTTGTCCTATGATGTGTCTTCAGATCGCGTGGCAGAAGTTGTTAGCCCAAAACGCAGATGGAAAATGTTTTCAGACTAAACCGTGTGCACACATTTTGACAGGTTTAGAAAGACGTGTTCATGTTCTATGAATTCAGCTGCGTCAAAATTACATCAAGAACGAAAGAAAATGTACCAGTCTTTGGCACACTACATCATTACAGAAATTTGAAGCGTATAAATATAACTTCAGATGACGTAGTTAAAAGATTATTTTACAAAGCACAGCTCAGTAAGCTTTAATCCTGTCTTTAAGACTACCTTGTTAGAGTTACTGGTGTTTTATTTTGTCACAACCATGGAAGGCCACTTACATCCTCAGCGATATCTTAAGGTTGCTTCATTTCCCTTCTAGCTAGATGCAGCTGAGTGAGACTGGATAAAAAACGATCAGTAAACAGTAACTACATAAGGTAACTTGGACGGAAAGCTATCCGAACTTCTACAGCTTCTGACGGATAAAATATGAGTGAATCTTGGTGCAACGTGTTTTCACCAAAGCCAGAAAAATTTCTTCTGATGAGACTTTGAAGGGGATATTGGGAACAAGTCAACCGTACTGCCCTCCAGCCGCTTCATCGAAAAGACCATCCAATGGAAACGGAAATGAGTGGATTTCTATAAAAACGTTTTCTTCACATTGTTGTTTAACCAGGACCGGAAAGACAGGCGAGTGCGACGGCGAACGAGTCGAACTCAGTGAAGCACCCAGCGCTGCGACCTTAGAAGTATTCGTCATAACACCATAAAGGCTGGAAGAAATCGACCTAGACAGACTGCGTTCTTTGGGTACCTTCTTTTATGTATACGCTTCCAATGTATCTGCAGTAGTAAGTACTTCGGAAGAGCTTAGCAATGACTTACGAGCACGTTTCAAAGAGCATGACATCTAACGGCGCAAATGCTCCCATTTTCTGCATTTTGATAAGTGCAGGGAACTGGGAAAGTTATTCGAATCGTAAACTTGGGATAGGACATTTATACAATGCTTCTCGGCTTTTCAGCACAGATTGGCGCTGCTGACAGAATGAAATCTCTATTGTATATTACCAAAGCTGCTCATATTGTCATGAAACAATAAGCAGCTCAGGCGACAGATAAATTCACTTTGAGACTACAGAAGTCGTCATTCAGGGAACCGGTCAATACCTGACCACGTGATGTTTTCCGTTGCTGAAAGATGAGTGACGTTTTATCCTGTCCTGATGTGAGTTAATCACACTGCTATTCAGTTGCTTGTGACCAAACAGCTAAGTGTTCGACCCCTGGCCGGAAGGTTCCGCGTTCAAAACTCTTCGAGTTTCGTAAGATGCGCACTGCTGATGCTTCCCAACAAAGATGAAACAGTTGTACAGTGCTTTTTGGCTTTTCGAGATAGAGTAACTTCATTCGCAGGAAGAAACTTTTATTGAGTCATAAAGTGTCAGTAAAACAAGTCGCTATTACATTTTGCTGAGGCACAGTAATTCAGTGCCAAAAAGCCAATTGGCATAGTCAAAACTAACTTTTGACTTGCCTTGCTTCACCCTGGCAAGACCAGTTGGGAACCATGCCTACAGCCCTAGTACTTTTGTCCAACCTGTTTCGGAGGCTGGTAACCTTCGTTGGCCTGTCTGCTGTCAGATTATCTGTTCGCTATTCTGCCGTTCTGACCGCATGTAAACAGATGAGATACGCGAAATAGTTTGTTTCCACTATGATGGTCCTTCTCGCTCTAATGTAATTCATAGAGGGAACCAAATGCGTGGAACAACCAGGACAGTTGCCATGCCGTCGTCCGAGCCAATATGTAAACCCATTCCTACTTCAAACACGAGAAAGTTCGGTCATAATTCAGGTACACAAATGGGATACTGGTAACGCACTCCGCTAGCNTCCGCGTTGCTAAGAGCTCTATAGAATAATAGCCTTGACGATTTTTTCTTTGTTTTTCTTCGAGAATTGTCACAGAATAATATAGCATTCTTCTATCCTACCCATATGATGAAGTTATGGTCGAAACACTCCTATTGAAGAAACACATCAAGTGCCTCACCATCCACCCGGGATAAAAGGCTACAAATGACTTTGGGTATCAGTGTTTCACTGTTACGTGGAACCAAGCACGCAAGAAACGTTTTTAAATTGAGAAAATATGGGTTATTTTGTTGGAATCTTTCCACGTATTGTGCTTACAATTAGTTGCAAAATAAGCTTGGTTGAAGCATACGGGAAATTATCTACTTGGTATGTAGTCAAGAAACACAGGTGGTGCTTTAGTCGAACAGCAGTTCGGTAAACGACCGGTGCCTGGATTAACTTACTAAATTCCACTGCCTCCCCCCCCTCCCCAGTAGTTTATATGAACTCACCTGAGCTCACTCGATGATAGACGCAGACCGAACTGGTCCCTGTAACAATTAAAGCCACTCTCTTCAGTATATGAGGGATTTTCCTTATCAAAATACGTATAAAGTGTTGGAATAAAAGTTTGTAAGTCTACTCAAAATTTCTCAACATTTTTCCAAGTACCTGATTTTGCTTATCCTCATGAGTAATTTAGTTGCCGCAGAAAAAAATATTTATTTAGTAATTTGACCCGACTCGCGTAGAATTGAAGTGCCGTGTAAACTGAAAAAGTATTGATTGGATGTTGTTGTTTAAGAAGACTAAAATGGGAATACAGTGACTACTTGGAAAATGACAGTATTCTCTTGTAGATATCACTAGTAGCGTACGGTAGTGATACGTGGATTGTCACGGCAGTATAAAATGTTAGCAGTAAAATGATGTTCATTTAATAGAGCAACATGGATGCAGTATAATCTAGGAGTTCCCATAGTAGCAGGTTTATTCAAACCTATTGTTCCACAGTGACAAGTTATCAAATGGATGCCAAAAGCATTTGCTCAGATGTTGCCTCGTGCGCCACATTTGTAATGGGCGATTATATCTATGCTTAGTGAATGGCACAGTTTGTACCAACAGTTAACTAATGTATGTATTAGTGCATTCTACTATCATGTACCAACCTTTGAAAATTTGTTCATTGTTCTGTTTGTCCAAAAACATGCATCGGATTCGTCTGCACAGTCTTTTTACATCTAAAAAGCAAAATGGGTATCTTAATTTGCCAATTGGTTGCTGACAAAGATACAAATTGCTATTGTATACCCAAAAATTACAAACTTGTATGGTTTTCCTTCCAACAAAGGGTTTTGTAAATTAATGTACGCCTCCTACTCATGGTATGATTTGTTCGTTGAATCTGAAAGCTAGTGTTCAATATTGCTATCTTATTCAGGTGAACATACGGGATAATGTCAACTGTGAGTTAACAAGGGTATAATCGGTAAGAATTAATGGCATACGACATAAATGATTGATAGCCTACTTTTTCACAAAAGTATGGGTGTAGCAAGAACAACATTCGGTTTCGATGACTGCCATCAGGCTAAATAAATCACGAATCTAAATGAAAACAACTTGCGAATAAAAGTAAAGAAGAGCTACATAAAATTTTGTTTCGAGCTTATTCAGTGAAAGTGTTTGAGGTGAACGTGAACTAGGACTCCGAACTGTGCTAAATATGCCTACTAATGCGCTTTTTGGGGGATTGTGTATTTGCTGTTAACAGTCTGGCTAAGTGGAGTTGTGGTTCGACTGATACGTATACAAAAGCAGTGCTGTCTGTAAAAGCAAATATTTGCATGCGTTGATCAGAAAAATGTCACCATCAGTGGAGCCAATACATCCACAGTTTACAATTCACCATCAGAGCTGCTATATTTCCTCACTTTGTGGGTCATCATTCAACCCGAAAAGTTGTCCTTTAAAGCACTTGTGACTAGAAGTTCCTGATCAATGAGTTCTAGACAAACTCTTGAGGCATACTGTTATTTGGTATTAAAAAAAACAAGAGCGACGTCAAGACTACCACAATGGTTCCATTGACGGGCGTTTATAAAGTGTACTCTTAAGTTAAACCAGTAAATCTCTGTGGACGGTATATCAGTCTTTATGGTCCTACTGAGGATTTCAATAAAACCAGTGGTATATCGCGAGTTCTGAACAATAGTGCAAAGCAGTACTTGCCGACGGCCCGGCTAAATCAGCATATGATTAACAAGACCAATAAAAGTCAATCATTTGTTTTCCACTGTCGCGTAGGTCTTTCAAGTATAAGAGTATGATATTCAGTTACATCGATCATCGGTGTAACCTGACTGATCCATTTTGTTAATTTTTCTCCACTTCCAATGTGTAGAAAATGAAACAATATTCTCAGAGCAAAGATAGGATAGAAGCTGTGATTTGTGCGGCAGAAAAATCGCGTTTGTTTACACAAGACACAAAAATCATCGGGAATAGCCAGCCATAGACTCTTTCAACCATTCTGTAGAGGGCAACATTGTGATCAGAATTTTCGGAGCTATGATAGCCGGATTATTTGATTGGCAAGTTGTGCATGCGTAGAGATGGGTAGACACGAATCAATTGGACAGTATGTGGTCTAGGCGATAATGCGTGTGTACAGCCTGTTCGGACTCTGTGGTACCGTAGACAGACTGAATATGGGATCATGAATGTATGGTGCAAATCTAAATAGAACGATGACATGCGCAAAAGCACCAATTCTAAAAATGAGTTATGAAGAAAATTATATATCCCTATTTTGCACCCGAATTGAAAGGGTCCTAATAATGCTTGCCGTTCTTCTGAAACGTAGTAATATGCTTCTTGACAGCTTGGTGCTTGCCAACTCAAAACTGACCACGAATTTTCTAAGAGCTTGATTGCTTGCAAGTTTTACTGGAAAAACCACAAGAAACGGTGGTCTGAATGTTCATTGCAATAAAATATCGTTCATTTGTATTACAAGTAACCTGTAGCTCATTGGTGACAGCAATGGTGAATCTTCCTGTTGATCTGATTTGGTACAACTGATATTTTTAAAGGCTACTCGATGAAGAAAACCTTTTCGAAGGTCTTCTTGAGAGTGTAGGTCAGTTTATGTTATCATCACCTCGGAAAGATCACCTTGGAAAGATCAATTTCACTCGGGGGATATACTAAACGAGTTTTTGATTGCCAAAAGATAGGTATAATCAGTGCGCCGGTTGTGTTCTTTACCAACATGAATGGTTTAAAAGTATCGATCGGGTGGTTTGCAAAATTATACAACTGGTCAATAGCCCACATTCAGTCGGTAGACATTCATGCAGGCTATCCGTCGACTACCCATTTCACATAGAGTCATCAATGACCGTTTCCTCAAAATAGGTAATTATTATCCTTTTGTGGCATTTGACACAAACAAATGTTCCTGTCTTGTTGGAACTTTGGCGAGACTAGTCTACTGAACACAAAAGTTTTGAGTGAGGGAGTTTGTCAGGCACGCAACTCGACAAACTAATATACCTGTTTCTCAGTGCGGCACGAATAGAAGGCGTTTATAAAAAGTACGCTAATGCATTCAGAGACATACTTTCCTAACGCGAGGTTAAAGTGTATTTAGCTTCACTTTCCCGGTAACAGAACGATAATTTGCTAGTGGGTGTTCAACTCCGCGTATGCGGGTGTTCCACACCCAGTGGCATTCACCGGTATCTTAAAACTATACGTAGCCAAAGGACTCTAAGATGGTGGAACAGAAATTTGGCTGTTGAAAACGTTGCATCATCTTTACCGGTTCTATTATCCCAAAGTAAATAGCCGAGCTTTATCTGAATGGCACTTGTTGTTGAACTGAACAAATCAAATGTAAATAGGACAGTTTTTAGGAGACCGTGTCACACAGTAACGCTTTTATGAAGTATTGTTGTGTGGTGAGGATAGCAGGTGACACCCCGCAAAGATGTGCGGTTTTTCATCTGATACTGACTTGTGTTTGTTGTTCCAAGAGCTATGAAGTACTAAGCGCTGTATAATTATTAAACTATTCCTACTGTCTTTTCCTCTTGGTGTAACCTTCCTTCCACGTGATTGGATATGCCACACATAGGGCTGGAGTTACAGCTCCCGGACATGGTGTGCTTGATATTGTCCACGGACAATGCATTAACAGTTCGCTCTCTGTTTTCACAAGTGACTAAATTGACTTTATCGATGTTACCTTGATATTACGGATCAGTTTTAATTACGATTCAGCTTTGTATGATTAATTTGCGAACAGGATTGAGTGGGAAAATTATTTGTACGGGAAAAAACATATGAAAAACTCGTTCCGAAAAAACCGATTGGGTTGAGCGAGTGTATTACTCACAAACAGGATAGTTCTAAAGGTCTTTCATCCACATAATATATGAGCATGCTTAATGTCTGTTAGCAACCTTGATCTGTTGAGAATTTATATCCAGTTTAGCCCGCCAACGTACAGTTGCTATCGATATCAATTGACCTTTTACTTGATATTGGTGTACGCAGAAATTTCGCTAAATAGGATAAACAATTGGATTTAGTCCCAACTGTGCTCATAAATTATCAACAGGGTTTTGTCCGGGAATCGAGTACTGCGCATACCACCAAACAATAAAGTAAACTAGAATACTTAAAGACTTTGTGACTGAACTTTCTGACACTAGTTAATTGGTGAAACCTGGTATTTACTTTAAGCAAAACGTTGTCCTGACTGATTGGTTTGATAATCAGGGAGCGCGGTATAAAAGAGGGAAATGGGATGCGCTTGATGCCGAGTGCTTCATATTTGCAGTACTGAAACCAGCCGACAGATCCAGATTACGCTAACAGTCCTGTACATTGCATGTATGAGGACTGTGCTCTTCAACTAAAGAAACGAAATCATAAGTTCCCACGCAAACCTGGTCAAAATCGCACGACAACCAAGCGCCACGGACAAAAACGCACCCATATCAGGTGCTGGATGTCGAATACGATATCCATCAGTCAAACGTACGCCAGAGGGTTGCACTCAGCTGACACCTTGTTGTCTTAAGAGCTAAAGACGCCTGGAGGTGTATGGTCATTAGTCCATAAATGTCCACTCAACCAACCATTAAGCTTTCAAGCTAAATAACCTGACAGTAAATAGGACCTCATGATATTCACCCACCCACCCCACACTGCAAAATCCAGCGGCAGATAGGTGAGTAGTCTTGATTCGCTTCTGAAAACAACGAATAATAGAACTTTGAACTTATCTTCAGTTAGCGGCGAATGCCTCAGTCAATGCGCACATGCGTTCCTCCTGCCAGTAAGCGTAGTGAAAGCTTATCATTCGGATATTCGCTGAGTTGGGCAATTTGATTGCAAATGTTCAATTAACAATCGAGGTGACATCATCTTGTTCTTGAACTGGGTGAAGCCATTGTGGGGGGTTTGGATTGAGTCGTGTTGCATGTGTGGTAATGTACCTGCTGCTAGCCGAGGCTGACCTTCTATCACAAATGGTAGTTTGGTAGGGCGGTTCAATTGATTGATCTGTTGTCATGTGTTTTGATTGATTAATGGTCACGTGACCTTTAACCTTGGCCTCCCCCGCCCCTGTACCTGGTTGACGCTAGAGTAACCCCTGTCCTTGCCCAATCTGGGTTCCGGTTTGTGACCTTTGTTGGTCCACCGTGTAAAACAATGCTTCCAGAAATTCCCTTCCGTGTCTCATTTCTCCGTATGCCATTGAAACGATCCGTGACGTTCATTTCTCAGGTTGCCTCCTTACGATGGTTTCATTGAATTAACAATATGTTCCGGGTCGAATCAGCTTCTGGAAATTTTCTGGATAACGCTTAGTTTCCAATCTGAGGGCTACACTAGATCTCACTGCTATTAAAATGAACCGCAGACTTAGGTACACTGTATCATTGACAAGTGCCAGGTTACAACAAACGGCAGGCACTGCTGACTTGAAGATAGCCTTCTATTTCTAGCTTGCACTGTTGGAGCAGTGGGATCACTTGCTTCGCATGTCAAATGTCTGGAGTTCAAACCCCCTCACGACCGAGAATCCACTTTGGTATGCCCATATAAGTGGACGAAACTTCAAAGAAGACTGACGTGAGCTTTAATTCTACATATCCGCAACCGTCAAAAATTACTCAGAGCAAATGAGAGCACCAAGCATTTTGAAAAACTGACACACACAACAGCGAACTCGGCCATCCAACAATCCAAACGTTGCCGTAAAACCAATTGAGGTTGGAAATTCAAGTGCGCCAAGCCTTGATTATGGATATGCACGGTTTACCACAAACACCGTTGTTTTGACGGATTCATCTAATTGAATGGCGATCTAAATAGGGAAGATGCCACAAATTAGCATTCACTCATTTTTGCACGACAAATAAGAATGTGCAATAGCAGCATGCGTGTGCCAACTACCCTTTTAAAAGACCCATATTCACCAAAGTCACGTCGTATATCAATTTGTTTACACCTGCACATCCAGGCACATTGGTAGAATCGTGTGATACTTCGGGACCTATTTCACTGACCCTAAGTGGTCCTGGAACAAAACAACTGGCAGTCACAGAAATTCAGTAACGAAGCACCCACTGGGAAGCCTCTTCCGCTTAAACTCCGTCAACAACTTTGCTACACCCACGCACGATTACGTATTCAACATTGCGGAAGTTGTTACCATCCACTTACAGCCCCATTTCCATGCAAACAATCACAATCGGCCAACAACATAACGCCATCCTGTCAATCGGATATCACCACACAGTTTTCCTTCCTGTTTATGGATAGAATTTGTTGTCTGTGTTCATCATCATCATCATCAGCTGTAATAACTGCATAATTGTCGTACAGTGGTTGTAGCTGCCACAGTTTCGTTCACCGATGATCCGGGCAGTTAAGGTAGGTAGCTGTGCATTGGAGGCCGGAGCTGATAAATTAGTGCGTAACTACAGCATTGTAGGTGACTGTTAAGTGGGGGGATTGGGAAGGAAGCTATTCGTTGAAGGCAATAGACTGGATGCGTGAGAGCCATTGAGGGCGCGCCTGCGCCATGTCTGACCATGTCTCTAACCATTGATATGGCCCGTCTCGGGGTCCCAATCCAGGAAGACGGCAGTTATCAGCGCAGCTGAGTTTTCTGGTAATGGCACGCATAAACATGGCCAAAACCAAGCTCACTTACATCCTTCTTTGTCCCATCACCTTTCGTCTTAAGCTGAACTTCTGTATGTATTGTATTTTTCAATTTTTATCACCCTGCGATATCCTTTTCAGCCCACCATCCAGTAGCGTGACTTGGTGGGATTTTACTCGACACAGTAACCACTTGACATGATTTTATGAAACCCTGAAGGCATGACAACATTGATAAGCTGGAAAAATTTCGTTTTCGGCTCCATTTCGAAGAGTATCATTTTGGGAGTCAGTTTTACCCTGAGATATGCACAAAATACATGATGAGCAAGCAAACACGGCTTTTTTGCGCCTACTGTTGTTATGGTGTCGCCAGCTCAGTACCTACAAATGGCTCTTATGTCCACTTGTTTGAGGTTATTGGTGTAATGGCGTATATTGCTGATAAAGCATGCGAGTAGTCTGTGATCTTGGAGAAGCTCCGCCCCGCATCTAGTGAAAGATGAGGTCTGTTACGGAACTTGTGGAACTGCTTTGCAGTTTTCGTTTGCAATTGTGTAGCAGTCAACGAATATCCATGAAAGTTCAGGAACACACACGAGATTGTACAGTTTTTAAGAAAGTGTTTCGAAAATCGGAGGGTTTACCTCCTCTAATTGTTAGCAAATTTAGATGACCAACATCAAGCTTATTATTCGAAAAATTTCGTCCTATTCCTAACTGACTTGCAACCAGATTAGCTTGCCGCCTTTGTATGAAATGTTTTGTGCTCAAAAATAGTAGTTGCGTACAGAAAAGGTGACTAAAACCTTGTACTTCTGAGTACGTTATACAGAATTTGGTCCCAGTACATGCGCTCTCTAAGAAGCAAAACAAACAATTATACGACATACCTGGTAGAGAATAGTGCAAGGGACATCTGCATGAGTACTTTATCATAATGATGAAACGTGTCCGGGATTTCAGAAATATGTGGAACTTTCCGGTCTTGTACCATATTTAGGCTGCCCTTATCAAAAGAATGTCAGATGGCTGCTATCATATGTTTATCCAAAAAGTGGAGCTGGACTACAAGCAGAACGCAGGCGGCAGTTTCACGTTAAACTGTGTACCTATGGTTTTATTTGATTAGCTGAAATATTGTAAACTACTTGATGAATTCCGATCTCGCTCATTTAGGAGTACACTTGATTGGGGAAAGTAAACAGGAGTTTTGAAAATTCAGAATCCTTTAACCAAACCGGTTGTGCGAATACAGTGCAGTTAACTACAAAAGGAGGTATCCAACTCGAAAAAAACAGGAGAGTTTTTGTTCATTCAAAATAAGGTTAGATAAAAGCCATGTTATCATCAAAACTGTGCGCAGGTCAAAACAAGACCCTGTGATTTTGATGCCCTTTTTTCATGGGCTCTGGCCTCCACCCTATGTATTTATCTGTGCATGAAACGTCCAACAAAGTCATCAAATTTAGTGAAATGCGTTGTATCTTCAATAAGCCTTTGATAGTTTATGCGACTAAAACAGTTTCAGAACTCAGCTGTAAATTACTCACTATTCCTTTAAAAGCTGATCCGGACAAACTTAGATAGTCTTTGTTTAGTCTGGCTAGTCGAATAGATACAGTGCTGTATTCTATGACAATGTCCAGTTTTACATCCGACGGGTGTGCTTCTGACTTTACTTTTGATAGGAAAGAAGATAAAAACAATCGACGTATTTGTCCAAAAACAACAGTGTTCAATGGTGGCCCATGAAACTCCTGTAAAGACGACGTGTTAAAGATACATTGAAAGAGACCGGCATTGCAGAAAAGCAGAGAGCTGTGTTGGGGTTAGGAGAACGTTCATCTCTATACTCAGTCCTGCTCGGAGTAACAGGACTAGAACTCCATTTTGATGCACTATGCACTTCCCCTAGATTTTTCTCCTTACTCATTTGTGGCACGCCGCGACCCAATCGAATGATAAATTACCGACCAGCCGTTGTCTCTTGAATCAATAATCGTTCGAATGAGGAGTGCATACACTCAAGCTTAAAGACGTGTAAAACTTCACAGATCTGCAATGAGCGTCAACTTTGGAGGTTAAAGTAGTCGTTGAGGATGTTACAAACAGCAAAGGCGGATGTTTGTAGTCTGGGAAACCTTTGCTGTATAAGTTATATGGCTAACTCTTATCTCACTAGTTGTCCTGACTAATATAAACTTTCTTACAGGTACTACCTAGTATCCACTTCCTGTGATCATTTCCATCTTACCCTTTCTCCAAGGAAGTCCAATACAAAAGGTTTGCTTAGTTGCCCGAACATACGATGCTTTGAATCTGTTGCATTCTATGCATTTTGTCCAGCGCTAAACAATGCATGCGGAGTGCACATTTGTTCAGTTTTCAGTAGGTTTTTGTGGTTGCTGTTTACGCACATCACTTGGGCGGAAAATGCAAATAGTTTGGTTATATCACAACTAACTTGAGGCTTGGAAAACTTTTGGGTGATCCGCTACAGTTGACGGAAGGGAGCGTTTATTTATGGCAACAAGACAATAAGCTATGTGAACCTCGAAGAGGTGTAATTCCTTGTGATACTTCACGGTCCGTTTTATGCCAGACACCTCTAGCATTTGCGTAGGGTCCAGCCGGGTTGAAAATTCTTCGTGAGCTTAATTCGGCTTAGTGGTCAGTTCAACCCTTCGAATTAATTTGACCCACTCTGGTACTCAGTGCAAAATTAAGTAGTATATTAAAAACTAAACCGGAAATCCTAAATCCACGTGGAGGTTTGTCAAATTTTGTTCAGGCCCTATCCATACTCGTATCCATACGATCAGTTGCATTACTCCGGGTTAAATGACCCTATCCTTATTTTGCGTGCAAATAATTCGTGAAGTGAAAATATGCCGCGATGGTGCGTTACGTTATATGGAATTAGTTGCCATGGCAGCAAAGTCTGCTTATGACGCTGCAAGCAGGCCTCGATGGAGGGAGTGAATATACATCACCTCGGATTACCTGGTGATTTATGCATACAATGAAATAGACTGTATAATGATTCCTACAATCTTGTTTAAATCCAAACATGTTGGTCAACAATGGACAAGTGTGGAACGGTCAAGTTAACATCCTGTACGATTTGACTCGTTAGACAAAGTACACATTACATAAATGTTAGTGTGGGTTGGGTCACACAACTCGGAAACTTTTCTCAACATCCGCTTACCCCCGTAACTCTGTTGTATCGATTTATCCCGAACTGCTTCTCTGTAGCCAGACTATAATCATTGTCTAGAATGAAACCTTCTCCATCCAACAAGAGAGCGGATCAGCGTGCAAGTTTGTTACGCCAGATCGACTAAAGTCATTCAGATGACCAAAGAGACGTTCATCGACTTGAAGCGTAGGCTGGGAGGAATTATTTCATTCTTATTTACTTTGCGATAAGGTAACGAAATCCATTTTCTTTCAAAATACTAACTCGCATTTGTCGATTGAAATTTGCATATGGATATACCCATTCATCAGGCTTACCAAACTGACGATTTTTCATTATATAATCGTATCGTATTGGTGCTTTGGTGATGATCCTTGGGGAAAACCGAATGCAGGTCTAATGTAGCTCTGTACAGTTAAACTACAGCAGCAAACATGGATAATGGGGGAGAAGAATGTCGTGGATAACCTCTAAAATACGAGGTTATGAAACAGCAGAGGAGCCGAAGTTCACTCATAGTACACCAGCAGTTCATATCCCACTCCACGCCAGAAATTGAAATCTGGACACCGAATATACTAGGCGAGATTTTTCCGCGACTCTATGAGCACGCGTTGAAAGAAACCAGGTCTCAACTTGTTCTCAGTCTAGATAACGTGAACAACCGCCAACCCACCGCTGCGCAATAATACGCTCCCCAATAACGTACTGATGATGTCACCTCGATTGGTGATTGAACGTTTGCAATCAAATTGCCCAGCTCAGCGAACAAGCCAACGACCACCTTAACGTGACCGGTTGGTTCGATGTCTCATGGGACAAGACGGGGACAACACACTACATACGAAATTCCCTGTCCCAGTCAAATAGCACCTTTTGCGGAATCAGAACCATTGGTCAGGCTGTGTTCGCAACATCGAGCCAACCACTGACCACACAACACCCATGGGCAGGAATGCAGGCAGCAGATAAACCCAAATCCAGATACATTACCAACTTGGAATTCCACAAGGAGTAAATATTTTTGGCCTAAAAAAGGACAAGTTTCACTGATAAGATTGTTTTTTATCTAGAGCATAGACAGAAATTCGTTACAATTGGAAAAAGACAACACATTAAGCGCGTAGAAGACTGTGTTCGTCTCCGATTTGGCTTGCAGCTCTGACACTGATGGATGTGGGAAAAATTTAAGTCATTCAAGGGGAGACATGGATTAGTGATTAGAGCTTGAATTTACTGACCGAAAGGTTCGTGATTCAAACCCGATCTCTGCCTCTCGATTTCCCCAGACTTAGCTTGGGTAACCAGACAATATCCCAGCCCTCCTGCTTCTTTCTTGTGGCATGGCATTTAGGTGCTACAGCTGAACAATTTTCATTCAAGGTTTACATGTAGCTAAACGCGCATGTAGCTAAACGTCATTTAGTTTAACGAGGCATCTATATCAGCCCAACACTAAATTTACCGATTGCTGTTCAAACTCGTCTGAAACACGTTGAACCAGTTATTAGCAAACATTATAACAGCTAGTTTTTCAAAAGTGTCAAAAGTACCCCAACTTGGGAGCATCTGTAAGTAAAGTATAATATAGTGTTGACTTATGTCCGGCACACTAAAAAATTGAACATTTCATTCGAGCTGATATAGTAGCTAATAAGATTTTTCCCACTTTGAAAGTATCACTAAAGATTCTAAGCATGCTGTAAAGGAGATTTTTACATTGTGAGTTCTGTTGCGCGCCAAAAAATGAACGAAAAAGCGATAAAACTTGCATGATTGTCATGGTCGTGAAAAAATAAAACCGACCAGATAGTTTCTCCCTGATCTATGTTATACATGTAGATGATATCTGGTTTGTGTTTAACAGCAAGCGAGCATTAGAAAACATTCTGCGCTCATCCTTTCGTAACTTGCGAAGAAGACATTTATCTCACGGAAAACGGGGAGGGGTCGAACTGACTCAGTATTTATTGAGACACGCAAGGTCTGTCATTTCTGGCCAGCCAGTTCATCGAAGTTCAGTTTGACAAAATTTATTCGCGAATCAATTGACTGAAGGTTGTTCGATCGAAATTTTAAAATAATGTTCTTCACTTGCGGAATAAACGGTATGTCGGTATTCACTTCATCTGAAATCTTACTTTCTAATTCAATTAACCACTCCCACCAATTGGCGCTACTACGTCTGTGATAAGCTACCACCAACCTTTGTCAAATACTCTAATTGGTACACGAATTTGGTTTTGGCAGGACACTCAAATGGATCCAGCTTATTTTCTCTTTTATGATAGTAGAACATGAGAAAACATGAAGGAAGCTCGGGGACCACACCTACATGGTAAACCCCAAGAAGGGTAAAAACCTGTCGAGGGATTTCCAGGAAATCTCAACAGCCTTGTGAGTAGTGTGATACGTCTAGACTAGTGTCAGTCTGTTTGATCTCATATGTCCTCTGGTTCTATCAGCTATTTTCTGACGTTTGTTTACACGGTCATATGGCAGTAAACAATGATAAACAATCGAAACCTGAACACAGAGGTAAAAGTTAGATGAAAATAGCCGAAAAGCGGCAAAATTTGGATTTTGTTACACCCTACCATTGTAGCTGCCTCTTATAAACCTATATCCAATCTCGAGGTTATTTTCAAGTCCCAGGCTGAAGTTACCATTAGTAACAAACCTTCGAAGCTTAGGGGTAAATGTTTCAATCTGTAGTTTACAACAGTAAGTGTAAGCAGGAGCCGGCAGTTATGTACTTATTGCTCATCTTTCTGAGGCCTGGTTCAATATTCAATTAGCTAATCGTTACCGAAGGATAGAGACAAAAACGGATTGGTTTTTTTCCGATGCAAAGTCACGAGCTGTTCATCTCAAAACGGTATTAGGCAACCCGAACAAAGAAGGTTAATAAGAGCCTTTCAGTTTGCCAAAAATAACTTGAAAACTTTAAAATGCTCTGTGGAATCGTTGGAATATTTCATTAGAGCAAATGAAGCGCACACAGTCTGGAAATTTACGCAAGAATTATCACCCGCTCAAACGTTTGTTTAAGTTAAAAATCGTTTCTTCGTTGAAGCCAGTCAGTCTTAGTGGTAGGCTTCGGTGTCTAGCTCAGAAGACCGCAGTTTTTCCAATCGGTAGTCAAAGGCTATTACCATGGTAACTAGAAAGTGGGCAGCAACGAAAACCAATCACTGGTTATGTTGACTGAGATATTACTAGGGTGCCCCAATAACGCTTCATCCAGACGCGTCACGCTATCCGCCTCAACGTTTAGGCTCATGGGTTGCATTGCTGATCGTCACATCACGGATATTAGGAACTGAACTGAACTCAAGAAATCAAAGTCATGTGGAAGGTATTATTTGAAAAGTTTGTACAACTGATATGGCTGCATTCATTAGTAGTTCCACATGCTGATGGACTCCGAGGGTTAAAATTAACTACTTCTCATTTGTACAGCGAACTAACTATGGAGGCGATTTGTGGTGAAGAGTCCGGGAAGGATTTTACGGGTGTTTCATTTTTGTCATGAATCAGCAGCAGTGCGTTTCACACGGATCAAACCCGTGACGTTCTGATTAGTAGTTTGGCGCTACACTGTTGGACATTGATGAATGCAAAGAGCTGATTAATTTCCACTTACTTTCCAACGATAAAGTTTGCATCACGTGACCTAGTAATTACGAGCTTCTCCGTGACGACTTCTCACACAGACTTCTCTCACACACACGTTCAGGCAGTTGGTTTCTTTCACATTCTGAGAAGCTCGCCAATAAGTTGTAAGTAGAGAAAGTAATTAAAGTTCTGTTCACAGTCACCACCCTCGTTTGAACGGTCGTCCTTCTGTTCTGGCGTAATTATCCCGGAGAGTCCACACCAAAGGGAAGCACTGGACTCGAGTTTCGCTCTCATTAGAGTTCGTTAGCAGTGCATATCCGATGGCCGTGCCGGATTTGAACCTCGGACATCTGACATGCGGGGCGAGCGCGTCACCACTACCCCATTAACGCACGTTGGACGCATGTGAATTTTCGCCTCTGAACGGGCGAACGTGTTCACACTTGAGCAATGTGATTGGTGTGTTCGACCCATTGAACGACGACCCAGTAACTGTCTTGGTTGTAACGATCGATTGACCCGCCAATCAGGACTCCCCATTCAAGTAGCGTGACACACGCTTGAAACGCACTGGGCCATTTTTCGGTTACAGTTTTGGGGTTTTGCGGAATAGGTATTTTGTTCATAGTCACACCACCCTCGTTTGAACGGTCGTCCCCCTGTTCTGGATTACTTATCCAAGTTTTGCCTAACACTTATTCTTGAAAGTGAAGGACTCTTACAAGTCTCCTCACTATCCATAAAAATTTGTCTGACTCCCGGGGGCTAAGATAAGTAGTTTTGTGTTCAGCGTATGATGTAAAACTTTGTCAATGGTTCATTTCAAGTGGCCATTCAAAATTCAAGACTGACAATGCAAAATGTCCCAGTCGGCTGTCAAACTCTTTCAAAGCTTGTATTAGCATACCGCCCGCTGTGTCGTCAAAACCTTGTAGCATCTAGGGGTGTTGTACTTTACTTCCTATGTTGCCCGTTTGATTCAAGCCCATGAAACCTCACCTTATTAAACATTCACTAACGCACCGGCAAATGCCATGGAGGGGAAAACTCAGAAAATCTCTGAAACGCTTTCAGTCACTGTTTGAACAAAATTGCTTAGACGTAAACTGACTTCTTTACAGACTTAAAAGAAAAGTTTGCGGTCCACCTCGGCTTTTTGTGCATCCCTTCCAAAGAGACCACGTCACCCAGTAGCTGACATCAACTGCCAATTTTCCTCCAGGAGTATCCTTTGCAGGATCACTTATCAAGAAATCAAGTACGTCAACATTAGGATGAATTCTTCAGGAACCAAACGATCTGTTTCCTGAATGAATGGGTAATCCATCAAGCAGAGAATTGACCTTATCTAGATGTGGTTGCTTGTGTAGTTCAGTAACCAGATGGGCTATACTGGATGTATCGAATCAGCATCCACATAACACGGAGACGTTCAGCGGATGAAAGCCTCATAAACAACCTTGATCAACTTGTTTTCTATTAGTTCCCTATACTGGGCGAGTTCACTTATAACTTTGGCTTGAGTTTGAGGCGCTAACATGCCGTTATGCCATCTGACTCTAAGACCATTGGAAACATGTGCTAAATGAGAGTATGTGTGTATTACTCCCACTTAAGCCAATCAAACAATCTGCTTTGTTGGTGTCACTTCATTAATAGCCTTCTTCGGGCGAGATTTCACCTATATAGATGGTTTCTTTCTTGAAACCAGTGCGTGGTTCGAAAGATGTTAGCTCCCCTAAACTTTTGTGAACTTACTTGATTTCTCCATCTTTATTCTATTCTGACGTTTGAAAGCGTTTGGCAGAGAAGCAAATCATTAAATGTTTCTGTAAACAGCGCAAACTGCCAAATTAACCAGTACTGAAGTTTACCATTAAAAGACAACTACAAATGAGCCACCTAGTTGGAGGACGATGGCTCCAGCTGTTCCAAGCATTCACTGTCAAATAGCCGCTGACCGATACTTTCGTTCTTTGTAAAGTACTCCGGTGATCTGCGGTGATAAGGCGACTGACGAAAGTGCCTGTGACACGTTCACTTGTACCGGTTTTTCAACGAATCGATATGGGTCAACAAATTTCCTGAGGTACAGTGTATTGAAAAATTGGAAAACTCGGTAGAAATCTGACCTTACCAACGCCGCAAAATCTGTTTTAAAGTCAGTATACCGGCACGTCGGTTCGCATCTCATAGGTCAGTTTTAAAATCCTCATTATAATACACTTGATCCTGAGTAGATCAAACTTCGATTTTGGACAGCTGGTTTTTGACCTCATATGAGAGTTGAACCCATACCCCCGGACCTTAGACAAGAGGGAAAGATAAGTCACTCAAAAGCTTATGTTCTGCGCCAACAGCTGGATGCAGTTTTCCAACTGTAGTCGTACTCAGTACGTCTCCGGTTCCTACTCAGAGACCGGATCATGAGTGTCCGTGAAGCAGTTGCTAGAACATCAAGCATTCAAATGCTATTTTGGATGCTAACACAAAGTGCCGACCACGACAAATCAGTTGTACACCGTAAAACTTAGTCTAAGAAGGCCATTCCAATGAAGTAGGTTGGAGCCGAGTTCTCCAAGAATGTGGTGAATAGTACCACCAAATTCCGCATCGTAATCACCATCCTAAAACAAAATGCCATGGTGCGGATTTCTGGTGACAAATTCTTATAGCTGATCCTTGAATTCGTCTCAAATATACCTATCGAAAGATGAACCGGCAACATCTACCCAAGCCAAACAGCTACTTTTCTTGATGATACCGGGTTCAAGGTAATAAAAGAATGAATAATACTGCTTAGGGAGGACGCAACGCTATGGAGACTAGGGTTATAATTAGGGCCACACTGATTGGAGCGATTTGTTGCTTTCATGGGTGAACGTCTGGAGAATCATGTTCCGGAATCTGAACGACCTGTTTTAGGGAAACGTGAACCATCAACTCGATTGTCATAAGAACATTGCCTTGTGATGCTGTGGAGTCTGTGAGCTAGCTTACTTATTGTCGCTGTTCATTCTAGGAGCGTCACTTTTTGAGACCACCGTAGCAAGGATGTAATCGTGAGTGAACTTCCAACAGGTATCCACTGGATGACGCAGGACTTTCCATATGATGGTCCACCTATGATATTTTTACGGTCGTTGTCATGACCACTGAATCTAGACGATCTAGTTAACCCAATCAGTTACAAATTTTACCATTCTTTCGCCTCTCTCAGACCAAATTTGCTGTTTGGCTAACCCATCTAGGCGGACTGCCGGACTCCAATATAGGACACAACATCCTCTCTTACCCTCTCGTCATTGTGCCAGACATCTTTGTCACTAGAGCATGAAGTAGGATTTACCCAGCCAATGATGTTTCATTAAAGGTTCCTTGAAGGCATTCAGTGAGGTGTGAGGGTCAAAAGCATTTGTTGCCATGGCAACCTATCCCCGAACATTTCGAGGCAATGGTAGGCTAGCAAGTTTAACACCCAAACACTGCATACCAGATGCGGCATTATCCTACGCTCATAATTCTTTTCAAAAACAGTTTGACAAACACAGACGATGAATTGACATTCATGGCTCCCGTTGCACTGAGATTATTTGAACCCCACCATATAATGAGTTAACTCTTTCACTATTTACCAGAGATCGAAGTGTCCACAGATTAATTACTAGGTCCCTCAGTTGTGGTTTACACTCCATAGAAAGACGGACAACCGAATGTTTTCGAAGTCACTGAGTGATGTGCTTAGCACGAATCCCCGGAATAGAGATGTTCTACAGTTTTGAAATCTCACAAGGCTACAGGCGGTAAAAATCCGGGGTAATCTTACAATTGTGGGAGGATTTAAATCCGTTATTTATTGATGGTCATCGCGCTGGTTATGCGATATCAAGTTTCATGCATCGCAAAAAAATCTAGTCTATCCTAGTTTAAACAATACAGTTGGCCTTATTTCTGCTAGACAAGCCGACCTTACAATCCACCTGGCTGAGAAAAAGTAACACAAGTAACGTCGTTTCCCCATGTGTTCCAAAGTACAAATGATATGTTGCAACAGCTGTGAAAACCTGTAATCACTTTTCGACTGTTTACAAAAATCCTGACTATACTATGACAGTCTAGAGCACTATTGTTTATTATTTATAGCCATAATAATCAAGATGCACATAACTCTGTCTCCTACAGACAGCATAATGTAGCTCACTGCTTATAAACCTTTGGTAAGACGTACGGTGATGTGGTTGACTGTGTTGGTTCAAGGCAGTTCAAAGTTGTCGAACTGGTTTTACGCCTGTCACGTGCACCTCCCAGAATGAAAATGATCTCCCATTGACCAAAAACTGACGAAGTGTCCATCCAGCCATCAGAAGCCTCAAATTGAAAATGAAAGTAGGAACAAAGCAAACAGATCCTCAACGAGAGCATCTCTTGGGCTCATTAACGTAACCATAATAAAGAAATCGAGTAGCAGAGGGTTAGGAGTTCATGTCGAATCCGATAGTTTGTATATTTTGATCAACCACGCAACCCCATTTCATCAGTTCATTTTGTCGATATTAGAACCATGTGGCCGTGGGTTATTTCAACCGTTTGATTGAATTTACGGCTGATGCGACGCAAAATATGTTTAGGTATTTCAACAACGAAAACCCGTTGTCTTGATAACCTTTTCACTGCATTCCAAACTCAATTTTCGGACATCCTTTTATTATGTGTAGATTAACTGATTCATTACACAAATATTTGTTAACTAAGTGAGTTCCCACTTAGATTTCTTAAGCAGTACCAAAATAAATTTGTTCCTTATCAGTATCCGACGAGGATCGCTTTGGTCAGCATTGTTTTCAGATTTCATCTGAACATAGAAAAAATTACAGCGATAAGCAGCTGGCCAACAGCGGCATCAGCCTCTTTCTCAGTAACCGGTAGCGTAACCAACTAAACTGTGTCAGGAAGGGTTTTGCAGCGTAGCACCCGTGTTTGTGAGATTTTTAGAAAATTGTTTCCTTCAGCAAGACGGATTACTCGCTGTTTTCCCGAGGGTCAACGCGCAGCAACCACTCATATTGATGTGTGAGTAAACCGGAAACATGGCTTCTTGTTCAAGCCTACAAACATTCATTCGATCATTGGTCACCGTTGGGTTGCCAATAATTTGTCATAACGGTTGTTGCATCACTACACAACTTCCAAAAATCACACTTATTCGTTCACAAATTACGTTTCACTTCAATAATTAGATTTCTTAAGTTTCATGCAAAGTGATAAAAAGTTAGGGTAAAAGTACTCGTCAATAAAGCGGAAGGAGCAAGCAAGATCCCAAGACAACTTGGAATAGATGGCATCATGCCAGTCAAACTTCGGACAGGAAATCTTCAGTTTACACTCAAAGTTGCGCGCACAGTGGATGTTGCTGATTGTCCCAGACAAGTCAGGTATTGCAATACAGACAAGATTAGATATGGACCAGTCCTTCGCAAAACGTACAGTCAGGCGACGAAAAACGCTGCTTGCAGCTACTATCCTTCGATCTGAATCACATGAGCCACATATTTCTCCTGAAGCTCTACATTCGTGCAGCCGTAATAAAGATGCACGAATTGTGTTTTCGAAAAGCAACTTTGTTTTCCTGGCAATTCCCATCTGTCCATGATTTTGAATGAAGTTTTTCAAACATAGCGTTGATGAAAGAAAGTGCAGATTAATCAGATTTTTTACAAGTGTGTGAAGTTCAAGAAAGACGTATCCACGTTCCGTAAGAACGGAATTCATTCACGAGATTGTAAAATGAGGTTCTGAATTCAAGTCATTCACAAGGAAAGTTAAAGATTTTGGCTTTTCAATTGGATTGCATCTCGTGCATGCTCAATCGGGCAAGCTGATTCCACAGCCAACTAAAGATGCAGGCTAACTGTAAGCAACGATTGTTGTCTTCTCACAATGGTTCATGGGTGCAGTTATCCAGTTTTTTGCTACCCAAAAACTGAACACTACAGTAACCATACTATAGACGATAGGAGAAAAAGGTATTTTACGAGGTGACCAAATACTTAGGTTCGGTGATTCAATATAAAACCATAGTGAGAAAAAAGAAACCACTATCTGGAAACAGCATGTGTACATCACTGGTACTCAAAATTAACGCAGGGGAGCGATTAAAACAACTGATAAACATACCTTTGTGATGTACTACTCATAAGGTTGCTGAAAATCCATCGACAGCCCACAACCGGTTTCGCCCTTTTGGGGCTCATCAGGTAGGCGCAGTCCCCGGGTTTCCGTAAACCTTATTTTCTACTTGAAACCGAATTGCATGAAATTAGCGAATATACACTCATTTGCAAACTAATTTGGTTCTTTCGAGAGNTTATGTTCTACTTGCACCCAGATTGGATTGTTTTCGAGAAATACACCCATTTGCAAATCAATTTGGTTTTCACGAGAGACTCAACTGGCCGCCTGTGTACAACACATTCAGTTGTAGAACATCATAAACAAGAGATTCAGCTGAGTGTCTCGTGAAAACCAAATTGATTTACAAATGAGTGTATTTCACGAAAACGGCCCGATTTTGGTTCAAGTAGGACATGAGGTTGACGGAAACTCGGGGAGTGCGCCTACCTGATGAGCCCCAAAAGGGAGAAACCGGTCGTGGGCTGTCGAGGAGTTTTCAGCAACTGTTTTAGTAGTTTCCTTTGCTGAATTTCTGCTAGAGATTCTTTCCAATCACCATACGGAATACCTGACTTTCAATGTGACTTCAGTCTAAACAGTGGCGCTAATATAAGAGACCTGGTTATGCCATGCACGGACAATACGCAGAAGCCTAAATGACAAGCGGTTATGGTGAGACGACAGTAGAAGTTTGAATTACAGACAAAGAATAACTGTCTCACGCTTTCTTGTAAGCTCGTTGCGCTGAGACTTTCAGGACTCCTTCAAGGCATTCTAATGACATTATTCGAACATTCGTGTGGTGTATGAATACAAAAAATCAAAAGACACCAATCACATCGCTCAAGTGTGAACACGTTCGCCTGTTCAGATGTGTCCAACGTGCGTTGGTGGAGTAGTGAGTACACGCTCGCCTCGCATGTCGGATGCCGGGGTTCAAAATCCCGGCATGACCATTGGATATGCACTTCTGATGAGCTCTAATAAGAGCGAAACTCGAGTCCAGTGCTTCCCTTTGGTGTGGACTTACAAGAATATTTACGCTAGTACAGGAACGCGGCCGTTCATACGAGAGTGGTGTGACTATGAACAAACATTTACTAATACTTGGATATGGTTAACTGTCGTTCTGTTCTCTTCACTGGACACTGGTTGCGAACGTCTCTCCATTGATCAGGGTGACATCATCAGCGTGTAAGAAGTTACCGGTGTGTTATGGTGCGGCAGTGTGTGGAATTGACTCCACTAGGCTTCCCAACAAAGTTGGCTGCTCCCAGTTTAGCAGGGTAGCGTCAGCGAAGGGCATAACTTACACATTTCCAGGTTTGCAGCACACGGAGCTTAGAGGATATGTGGGCCCGGCGAGTCCGTGATCAAAATAGCCGGGTTCTAGTTAGGGGTAACATACTACCCATAAGGTCGATAAAAAGGTTGTGATGATTTGATTTGAATCCCAGTGTGGGCATCTTCGGACTGGAAATCGTGTACACATGTTGTTTTATACATAAAGACGTAAAATGATGGTTTAACCATAACTACTTTCAACTGCACACAAATTTGGTTTCGACAGGAGACTGAGCTGAATCTATCCCAATCTCTCTCTGTAGAATACTTCGACTTATTCAGGAAAGCCCACTTGAGTGACGCGCAAAATCACAAGGCAGAAATTGTGGATTCTTGAGATTTATCAAAAGATGCGATACTACATGTATAGAATACGTAATAAAAGGGATACAAACTTTAAATCATGGGGGTTTCCGTCTAAACTGTTGCACGAAGTAGTGCAAGTCCAAAAAAAGCCCGGAAAAGATGGTAAACCGATTTTAGTTTGCGACACACGCCTGAGTACAACACGTGGTAACGCAAAATGGTCAAAAAGAGCGCGTTAAGGATCGCCGACCAAATTGGTTCGATAAGTCAGGTTAAACTTGATGAACAATTACAAATGCATATCGAGTCTATGAGGTAGATTCAACAAAAAGCAGCAGACAAGGGAAGAGTATGACCGGGGGGAAGGAAGTACACTCTCTCTCTTGTGATAATCCGCTTTAGCTGAATTTGCTGCACCAGGTCGCTTCATGTTTCAGTTGGTAGGGCATTCGAGATATCACAATATGTTGTCATCTAGCCATGGCACACTACTCATAAAGTTGCCAAGCAGTATGTTATGTCTAGACCACAACTGCTGCGACATATTGAATATCGTTTCAACTGAAATATGAGTTGGCTTGGTGCAGCAAATTTAGTTGGAGCGCACCATCGCAAACAATATACTCAGATGGATTCAGCTGAGTCGGGTCTCTTGTCAAAACCAAATTCGTGTTCAAATGGGAGTATTTGTTCAAATCTGTCAAATTTGGGTCTCGGATCCAAATTTCTTCAGCTTGATGTACAACTGAATTGCATCCACAACATTCCACCAGCGAGCCTGATAGTTGCTGACCCGTCCTTCCTAATAGTTGACATGTGCTTGTTGTGACACATAGACTAGTAAAACAAATCGACGTTTACAACCCCGAACGTCTGATTGGTGTTTCCACCAATGTCATAAGGGCCAGAGTTCAAACCGGTCCATACAGTAATCGATTACCAGATATCATTTGAAAATTGGGAGTCGCAAACTGCCTCCGTGTTTGACTACTAGAATTTAAGCATAATCTTAGTTGCTTAGGCCGGAGATGTTTGGAATTGCCGATCAGATCTGAGTGCGAAGATTTTACTCCCACTAAGAAACAGCCCCAAAGGAGAATGTCAAATACTCGTGATGTGGCTGCCTTTTCTGTCTCTTGATTACGGCTTATAGCCAGGCTGATTCCTGCCTAAAAGACGGGAGACTTCGCAAGCATAGGCAAATGTTCATTCTGAATCACTGAATGAAAAGAAAGTTACTTTCCATTGGTACCCTCAATGTCGTTTTTTGTTGAAATGTACAAGACACTTTCCGATCGCAAAAGTCGCTTATTCAGAGTGACATCAGGATGCAGGTAATTTGCTCTGACAAAGTTTTGGTGTCTAGCAATAATCCATGCTCGAAGGCACATAACAAGGAAACCAAACGCCCTGATGACTACTTGTTTTCTTGGAGAAAGTTTCCTTGTGACATGAGTCGGGTGAGCAACACGTGACAAACTAGGGAGAATTACGTATTCCTGAGGGAGCATACTACTCGTAAGACTGCTGAAAATCCCCCAAAACCCCACAATCTGTTTTGCTCTTTCTGCACACAATCACAAGGTATTTACGAACCATGTGCTTTTATTAAACACCGAGTTACGTGCTACACTCATTTATTCGCAAATAAAGTTAGTATTAACGAGGATTTGAACTGAATCTCGGCTAAAATTCAATCTGCAAATGATTACACTTTACCAAATGCAAGGCGTTTGATGCTCAGACAGAACATAATAATGAGGGAAACTCAAAAATCGCGCCTATCTACTGGATCTAAATACAAGCGAAACCGGCTGCGGGCTGCCGACTGGCTTTCAACAAATCTATAAATGTGTTCCACCAGAAAAATATACAGAGTATCTTAAATATCGTCCAAACTGCCTTAAATGGAATTTAAGAAGCATATTTCATTGATGAATATCACAAACAAAATGTTCATCTGGGATTTAACGGGGCCCACCTTCAATCACAAGACCAATTAACATAGAAACGTACTTTTCCGGTTTCATGCCTTGTTTTTTGACAATAAAATGTGGCCGATATTAACTGTATAAAAACAGCTGGGACAATATATCGCCATTGTGGATGATGGCTTGTATATTTTGTCTCGTAGTGCTCATCTTCACATCCCGATACTTATGAATTATGACCTGCATAATTCTACTGTAAATGGTAATCTACGAGACAAACTAAACTTCCGCATTGTACGCCTTTTCATCGTTCAATCCACAGTCACGAGGGTAGGAAACGAATCTCTATCAAAAATTTAGTTTGCGGGCAGAACTGACTAAACAAAAAACGATTCCGAGATTCAAATTGACAGAAAGAATTACGGAGGAATATTCATTCTGCCTGAACTTCCTTCCGCCAAACTGCGTGGACCATCAACTTCAGGCAACTGCATTGTCAATCACACAGGGAAAAATGTGGTGGACAACGCGTAGCGAACCAGACCGTTGTCAGTATTGAAACGGGAAGTGTCGGTTTGCAGACAGATTCTATCGTTCGGGAATGTGACTGTGTGTTACAAGTTGAATTTTATCTACCACTCCTACGACAACTAATTTTAGTTGTCAGTTAATCTTTCATTTAGATAGTCAGAGTAAAAATATCGGGTAAAAGACACATGGCAGTAATGTGGCTACACTCATTTGGTCGAGTGTGTTGAGGAAACTATTGGATTAGTAAATCTCCTGGTTTCATCAGTCAGATAGCGGCTTTCAAAAAATACCAGTGTCAGACGGTTTGAGGTTTTATTTCTCTTCTGTGAAGTTGAATGAAGGAAACTTTTTCTTACATATCCAAAGAGGTCTGTAAAGATCTTCATTGTGAACGAAAGTTCAAACCTGTTTTGAACTCCTCTTTGGTTTTTTAAGTTTGGTGACCGAATGTGCATTGAGTAGACTGTTCCAAGGTTTATTTGAGCCGCCATGCAAGATGGCGGGCATGATTTCCAAACTGATCTCTAAAATTGGTCGTTTTGTTTTGGGCTCTTTGTCGCCAACCGAGGCAGCAAATCCAGTGAGATGCTTGTATCTGGAACGGTACATTTTCAAGTGAATTAAGTCACCAACAGTATCTTTTATACCAAGAAATGCAGTGTAACTCTGAACATAATACTGTCAGCGTACTCTGATTGATTTTTTTCACAGTATTTTAAACAAGGTGTACCGTTTGCGCTTTCTTTTGAAAGGTTAATAGATGGGATGATCTGCTGGTAGGCAGATCAGTAAAACATGCAGATTTGGTCTGTGCAGGCCAGTATTATTATTGAGTAAAGATTTTAAAGATAAACCAATCAACGTAAATGGTGTCAGATTTATAGACCTGATATAAGACACTCCAGGGGACGTTCTCGATGACGCTTTTGCGGAAAAAAACTTGTATGAGGCTCTATTTCAAGTGAACAAGTTTGTCCAAATTCCATCATGTTCACCTTAGTTTAGTTCAATGATTCTACTCGATCACTATTTTATCTGGTGTAGAAATATAAGGACGGAGTATGTCATCGAAACACTTGAGATGGTAAGCATTCATTGCTATTGAATAGACCTTATGGATCTGACAGTAATTCGAAACTTTCATCCATTCAGCTCTTGATGCAGGCTACAGGTATTCAGTACCCAGTTACTGCACGTCTTTATCCTAAGCGTCGAGCAACTGGAGTTTCATCCTTTGGTGATTCCGTGAGTCTTCAGAGTGATCTAGGTATCCAGATGTGTGATCATCTGGACAAAACCAAGTCCTTCACTTGCTGATGAGGCTAACGCGAATAACGGTGAGCGAAATTTATCAAACCCTGTTAGCAAAATGCCTGTGTTATCTGCATGAATGGTTTGCAAAACCGGTATAGTCTTTTTTTCAGACTGCCTGGCCTAAACCGCGAATCAATGACGGACACACAATCATTAGTATTCTGCGACGCCAAAGGAACAGAAGTGAACCGGGATGGCGTCGCTTTGAAATCCCCAAGTTTGTAGGATAAACTTGTTAAATTCAGAACTGTGGCAATTATTGCTGCAATTCCCACGTACTAAACCGTTCATGTTCCTGTCAGGCAACACAATGTCTCACGGTGAACGCCTAGGCAGACCATTTATTCCGTCGATCAAACAGCGAGTTTTCACCAACATTGGTCATAAACAAACGAAACGTGAAAGTTCTACAAACTGCAAAGAATTCTGAGTAGTAGTAGCATTACAGTCCGGGGACAATGTGACAATAAACACAAAGAATCTGCATTTCGTCTGGTTTCATGCAGCACATCACATACTTGAATTCATTCAGCAGAAAAAATGTTCTCTGTGACCGAATTAATTTAGTTATCTTATTTTTCGCATCATTCATTACCACATTCTATCAGTCTCAAATTGTTTGGTGCTTTCCTTTTCTCCTGATGTCGGCCTACGGTCCACATTCTGCACAGAACAAGGTCAAAACATCAGCTGGCTAGATGTTAGCATCCTTCGGAGAAAGTGTTTAGACAATAGTGGTCAGTGCTGTTTTACTGTAACAGTAGCGGTATTGGTGTTGTACTTGAATCTCGCCCATGATAACTATGAGGACTACTCTTCCAAGCTGCATGCCTCATTTCTGAGTATAGTGCACGAGATCATGCATCGTTCTGTACTGCCTAAACATCTGGGTATTCAAGGCTATTTCTTGGCATGAAAATTACAATATCATAATAGTACTTACAATACATAATAATTTGAACTGCGGCCACACCACAAAGTTAGATTCTTTTCTCAAACCACAACCGTCTTCCGGTTTACCGTTTGCGCTGAACACGGAAAATACCTTCTAAAAATAATTCAGATTCTATTGCTCCCCAAAGCTCTAAGTGTTGCCAAAGTGAGTATTTTTTTGTTTCTTAAAACCCCACTAAAAATCAACTTTTCAGTGTAAAAGTTACAGCATTATGTGCACGTTCTTCACTGAATTCTAATCTTCTTTTCTTGGATCATCTGACCGTATACTTGACCATAGTTTTTGACTCATCACCGTAGGACATCATTCTGAAAGCGATAAGCCAGGTTTTTGATGCAGCTGTTCGTATTATTACTCTGTGATTCAAAAAAAACGCATTTGTACTTCTTTTCCTATTCATAAGTTATTGGAGTACTAGCTGCAATCCGAGACCTTGCTATTGAATAAAAACAGCTGGCGGAGCATTGTCGCCCGCGTTACTAACACACAATTTCTCAGATATTTGTCTAGAAATTCCAAATTCAAAAGCTCCATAAAAAATTAAAACGCAATTGTTCGCCTAATTGTCACTTGTAAAATTTGAACAAAAAATAACAGTGTCTCTTCATTTAACGAGGCTAAGCGCAGACAGTTACATCTGTGTGCGCAGGAGATATTGACTCAAAACATCTGCTTTCTCTGAAACCCGTTTTGTCCCGTGATTCTGAATTAACCTACTTCAAGAAGATCTTGTATTTGATCATGTTGAATAGAATGAATAATGATGTTGTTTCACCCCAGTAGCAGAAAATTGTTTTTCTGTCGCAATGGACAGGGTATTCGATATAAAAGTTCATGGAAAACTCTGAGGTTGGAGAATTGTGAATGGTGGTCAGTCAGTAGTTTGTGGATAAATGAAATAGCATCGGAAGGCAAAATACAAAGCAAAGTTGCACGCATTGTGTCAAAATAAGATAACTAACTTTTCCAAAGCTAGCATTTGGAAACATTAATTCAATTTTTCTTAATGCTCTCCGCGGTGTTAGTCTTCATCATAGAGTGACAAAAATCATGACCTTAAAATCGCACTGCCTCGCTAGGTACGAGCTTGTGACCATCTGGTTGAAAACATTCCTTAACTGTTTTATTAATGACTGATGAAAAAAACGTTTGAAAAAATAATTCATTGGTATATCCGAAATTAAACTGGATAGTGGCTTCATTGAAGTGAAAAATGTATCAAACGCTTTAGCATCCACAGTCTGATTGCCGTCTCCGGGTGAATCCTCAGCTGGGTAATGTTTATCGCTGTAGGTACATCCGGTTCACAAAATGGTAAGCCTGAAAAATGCAGTCAAACTGAGCTCCCCTTTGATACTATTCTAAATCTGGTGCCGACTCACTTCGATTTTTTTGTGTCTGCGTCGTTCCTGGCGTCAGGTTTTTTTATTTTATTGCTCAAATGCATGCACCCTGTCATTACTGATGAAGCTTCTCTTCACTTCACTGATACCGAAGGTTTTGCGGATGGAGCTGTTTTTTGTTACCTTTTATATCTTCGATTTCGGTGTTCTCCTAATAGACAGAGACCGGTTTTGGTGCTTTTGAGTAGTGTTAATGGCGAGGCCTAATTGTAAAAGAGGAATAAAATGGACTAGTGGGAAACCTTACCAACGACCTGGAAGCTCGCTCATGTATCTTATTGAGAGTGTAGTACCACCGAGAACGTGAAGCTGGATGAGGGCACACAAATGTGATCGACGGTGGTCAGCAGCTATTTGCATGCAGCCGAGTCCGCTTCCCAACAGGCGCACTGCCACGGTGCACAAATTCCACAGTATTGACGGATGTGCACAACACCCGGTGATTCAAATACTCTGATAGGCCGCATGGTTATAATCTAACTCTTTGAACAGTCAAATCTAAATACTTATAGGAGATGTTGATGTATATACGCAATAAATACTCTTTTACAAGACCACACCTCATTCTATAAAGAAACCGTGACCGGACAGCTTCGTTCTCTCTTTAAAAGTGCTATTTATTCGGAGACTATTTCTTAGCTAGAGAGGGTCGATAAATAACTTTGAAATTTTTCATCGTATCGGTAATTTATTACTAACCTGCGTGTTGCTTGTGATCGCAAGGCTTTATACTGGGTGTAGTTTTGGAAGACTTATCCGATTGTCATCATTATGGAAATAGTTAAGCATGGATTCATTCTGTGGCAGTAGAAATGAAGAAAGACATCAGAAAACTCCGCTTTCATATAGCTCCTCCTATGTCACAAAGACAGTGGACTTTACCGTGGTGTGATGGTTTATTTGCCTCCGCGACCATTGGGCTTTACTCGGGGGTGGCCGCGCAACATCAGAAGCCTCTCATACAAGGTTAGTTAGAGGTCTGACGAACACAGTCTCTTGATCGTCTAGGTTGGGGGCTGTTTTTGCTGGTCCGCAAAAAGCGATAATGTATTTGTATTTCCTGCCAAATACCGCTGCCTTGCAGTCAGGCATTTAAGCCAGTCTTTGGCTGAGGGCACTAACCGTCCTGCTGTCTAGGTGTGGGCAACCTGACAGTATCCTGGCCTGCATACAACCGTGAGTTGCACATATACAAATAACCACATGCTATATCAGTCATTGCGCCTTCAATACCCCGGTTTCCAAATAGACTGTGACGAAAACCGGGTCGATCTGGAATATGCAGGCGACATCATTCTCATCTTCCAACAGTAGAAGCCGGGGGTGTTTCTCGACTGAACTGACCAGTCATCCCGTCCTTTTGTATACACTTTGCACCCACAAAGTGCAAGGTCATGCTTGTGGACGTGCAGTCAGTGAACACGCCACTTACAATACAGGGAGAGGTATTGGAAGTTGTGGATCATTTTCATATCTTGGAAGTTGTAGTAGCTCTAATTGTTTTGCGATAGATGAGGTCAATATACGAATCTGCAGGGCCCGAGTCGCGTTTGCTAATTTGAAACACCTATGACGTCAAAGTGGTGTATCCCTGAATCTCAAGGGATGGTGCATAAAGCTACAATGCTCTGTTTTGCTCTATGTCTGTGAGACTTTGCATTTTTGGGCAGCGAAAATGAGACGTCTTTAGGTGTCCGACAATCGTTGCCTCAGAACCATTACTCGTGTGGATTGGTGTTGGCGAATCGCTAACGAAGCAGTTAGAAAGCGAGTTTTCGTATTTCCAACGAGGATTCGTACTGAAAAATGTGTTCAGCACCAGAAGCTTCGTGGGTTGGGACATGTAATGTGTATGCCTGGCCGTCTTGCCGCCTTCCATGACCACCTCAGAGTGGCCAACCTTTGACCTAGCAGAGAGGTTCGAAGAATATTACGAAGCGTTTGGGTTTCATCAGTGCTACTCGCCTTCCAGGATAGAGATCACATAATTGCCATTGTGTCTCGTTGGAGACGTTGCAGGATATGGCTGCCAACTAATGTCAATGGCGTTCTTTGCTGTCAGTTTCTATCCAGGTTGCCTGAACGAGTGTGTGGATGTGTAGGCACCTCGGAATGATTGTGCTATGGTATAATTAGGTCCTTTACCTGTCCAACTTTATTCTTTTCTTCACAGTATGACTTTCAATTAAATCATGGTTGTATGGCAGCGAGGCATCAGTGTTGAACACTGACGTCATGCTGTCAATGATGATGATGACGATGATGATGGATCCCTCCTGGATAAACCGATGACGTGCGTCAACTTACTAACCGGAAAATTTACAAGAGCCTTCGGGCAGAACATACATAAACCTTCTCTTTGAGCTGCAGCATCCCGGATGACCCTGTCTTCTCCAAGGAACTTTTGCCCGTGCAAGCCAACCGAAACTGAAAAATGCGAGATGAAACACTTAATCACGTTAACCTTCTCTGAAGATCAGGTCGAAAGATCGGATTAATGTTTAATTCCGAATACAAACTGCCCATTATATAACTTGAGCCGAAACTGCCTGGCCTCTTCAATTCTTTTTCTGCAGCAAATGTGTATCTCTCCGTGAACAGTCGACGACCAGATATTCTCAGACTAAACCATTTTTTGTATGGATTTCGCAGCCGAATGGTGCAAACCTCTGGAAGGTGATGGAAACTCGCTGGGTTGGAAAAACACAAGAACGTCTTTCTTTAGGAATATTGATAAGTTAAGCCACTCTTATTTTCATACAAGTAGTAAATTTGTCAGTTAAGATATATTAGTTCCACAGGAGGTAAAAACACGGTACACATAGATAAGGCCATGGGACCTCCCAAAATATCTCGCTTAGCTTAGGACACTGTTCCCATTTGTCACCTCCCTATTAGTCCACTTAAAGACTCATACACTGTGACCAAATGAAAGTCCGCCAGAGTTACACCCGCATTAAGTTCAACTCTCTATGGTTCTGCAAAATACCACCCCAGTCCATATGTTTCTGTCTTGCTTAAATGGGTTGAAGGGCTGATGGAAACCCTAATACACAACCAGCCATTTGGTACGCACTCCAAAACATCGTCTACCGACAGGTTTGCTGTTCCCCGTGCGTCCTTCAGAATAGAGCTAAGTGCGATTTTCACGACGTGTAACGAGGCAACACCGTGGGAAGACACTGCAAAGGGCTTAGATGTTGTCGGTGCTGTTTGTTTCCCAGAATAGGATCCCGCTGTAGCCCTTGAGCTTGAGTAGAGTCATTGCAGGAACTCATGACTAATCAATGTCAGTAGCCTTCGTACCATCATTATCTTTCCAAACTGTCTGATTCAGTGCTTTTCATATTATGAGGATGAAAGTCATACAACTCTCATTGAGTGCCTCTAGAAATACATATCGTTTAACAAAAATTGACATTAAAATTGACATTAAATTGACTCGTTTGCTTGCCTGATAGAAAATTATGAGAAACCTGAGCGGACATTTATATGTCGCCGCATTTTGCTCGGCTTCGGCAGGCATTTTGACCCACTCGAATGTTTCGCTTTTCCGGAAGTCTGAGGTGACGGGCACGCGTAGTTCGATCTTGCCACTTTTACGTGGTCATTTCACTGAATTCAAACAAAATGTATGAACTGACTGCAGTAGGTCCACGGCGACTCTGAGCGACAAAAGCATCTTATCACATTTTTGAAGCTCCGTTATTTCGATCTAGTGCCTTCCTAAATCTTAAATAACCTCACTACGGTTGAGCCCGAGGCAAATTCCTATTTTCGAATACTTATACCCGAAATTATGAAACGAATTTGTTCTCCAGTTTTCTTCGTCAGGTGCGCTGCACATAACCTAAAAACAGCTGTTTTCGGGCAATCGCAAAAGACGGCGAACAGCCGAACATCGTCAGTGTGTTTGTACATTTTTCTCTCTCGTTCTTCTCGACTGATTAATTACAAATTCCAATCAATTCACCAACTGTATTATGATTTAGCTAGTTTTGCTTTTCTCAGACTCATTTCGCCAGGCTAACCAAAAGTATCAACCAAATAAATTAGACGGAGTAGTTGTGCTTCACCTCTGGACGAAGTTGGCAAATGCAATCTTGTTACCGTCTCTCCTTAAAGTAATTGGATTGGATTTCTTAGATGCGATACTCATTCAATTACATTTTGCTGTGATGAGTAGCACGGATTCATTTTGTTGAAGATGTTTAGTCAAGCTGAAAACTGCTAAATTTTCAGTTTTCAAGGTCACAAAATGATTCCAAATGTAAGCAAACGGTTAATTGCTGGATGTTGTTCAACTATAGCAAACTTTCGGTGCCTAAATGCCATGCCACCAAAAGGAAGCACGAGGCCTGGGATACTTCCAGTCTGTCCAAGCCTAGACAGAGTAACTCGAGAGGCAGAGGTCGAATTCGAACCAGAGGCCTTCCGGTAAGTAGATTCTTGTCCCACCCAATACATGAAGTCAAATGAAATCAAAATATTTTAATTTTTGAGGGCCTGTCTGTCCAAACGTCTAGAAATATGAAAACGTTCTGATTCAGTAGAAAGCGCAAAGTCTTAAAGACATACACTTCTGTATTAGTGGTTTCAAAGGATGCTAAGAAATTTATACACAAGGAGCAGAAGTTGCACATGTAAACTGGCAACAATCAAAGATACCGTCAGTATATTTAACAAGCTTGACCACTTTTATAGTGTATAATTCACTTCTTGTGATTTCTCCAATTGTTGTCCTTTCATGGCTGCTTGATCACCGAAATTTGCCAAACACCGGTCTATCAAGATCAAGATCTAACCGTACGGTTTGCTTTCGATACCTGAGTCTGTGCATTCATCATTCACCTGAGCCCTAAAACCTCCCAGGTCTGGTGGGGTCACTCAGGCCATCCGATTTCAACGTAAACAGTAAACGGCTTCAGTGGAGATTTCGACCCCTTTTGAACCCATTTAGTGATGAAAAACCCAGAAAAACTGTACAGCTGTTTTGTCTTTGTTTAAAATCCTCAGCAGTATTCATCTCATGAAACTCTAGGGAGTTTTAAACCCTCCATTTAATAATCTGAACACTCAGACCTTCTGCCAAGAGCAGCTGATCGGCGTTGTGAACCATCACTGGATCTGATCACCACAGGCATCTGGGAAGTTGTCAGTCGAGGAGCTGGTCAATGCGTGACCACTTGATGTGTTTTCCGGGGACAAATCAGACATCGGGGGCTTCAATCGCCGAACTAGCGCTGTACACACAAGTTCAGGTATCGCAAGCCCTGGCTAGACATCGATGCTGAAGTGAACAACCACTGTGGATGATACAGGCCTCCTCCAACCTGCTGTCAGATAACACTGGTAGTGCTTCTTTATACTACTGGGTAATCACATAGTTTGGACCCTATGTACGTGCAGCGTGCGGGTAAGTAGGCTGCCATGCTTTGAGCGTAGACCAGCTACTTTTCTTTAACAATTCCATGGGGAAGTAAACGTTAGTAAGTTGTTACTTCTGACAACAATGTACCAAAATTGAGCCTAGTGTCTGCGGGCAAATTTGACCACAGGCTGATTGTTCAAGTGTATAGTTTTTTAAATGACGGCTGCTTTGAACTGATGGGGCCTCAGAATAACAAATTTTCACGGAAAACTTTCCCAGTAAGCTCAACGACATGGTGTGGTTGACAAACGACCGCTAGAAAACATGACAAATTCGCCGCCTCAGAACCGACTTTGTACCGAAACGTACATTAGCATTATATAGGAGAACAGAGGAAAACTACTATGTTGGTTTCGACAAATACGCCCTCATTTTCATACCAACTTTGCTTTGATGATAGACTCACCTGAAACTCAACTGAATCTATCGTTTGCGATGTTTTTAAGCAATGGAACTCGCGGCACCAGGTCGCTTCATATCTCAGTGGGTACGATATTTGAGATATTGCGATTCACATACGGACGTAATGTACTACTCATAAGGTTGTTGAAGAGTCTTCGACAGCCTACAGCTGGTTTCGCCATGCTAGGGGCTCGTCAGACAGATGCAGTCCCCGATTTCCCGTCAACTTTATGTGCTAATTAATAGCATCATAGACGAGAGATTTGAATGCGTTCCGGATGAGTCTCCCATCAAAACCCAGTTAATATGTAGATGAGTGTATTTGTCGAAATCTGTCCAATTTGGGCTCCAGAAAAACAAGGTTGACGGAGACTCAGGGACTAGCCCACCTGATGAGCCCAATAAAGGCTAAATCGATCGCAGGTTGTCGGAAGGTTTTCAACAACTCCATGAGTAGTGTATTACGTATATACCATGCATCTTCTCTACCGTTTCTCTCGTGAACTAGTGTCATTCTTCCTGAGAAAAGTCTTCTACCGTTTGGGAACCCTTGGCTTTTGGACTTGGCGACAGAACCATTTACAAATCTCTATCAAACAAAACAGAACCGTACAAGTAAGACTCGCCCAACAAGCTGATCATATCAAGTCTGTCAGCCGTGACCGGAGTTACTGAGCATAGTGAACCGACCTGTGACTGTCTATACCGTCCAATACAACGGAAAACAGAATTCCTCTACGTCGTCCACAATGACACATTATTCTCGTACTGTGAAGTTTCCTGAACTTGTCAGTCATATATAGCCTGTGGGTCGTAAGTGGAAGGATCGATGATGCTTCACAGTTGAGAGGAAGATAAGGCATGGGATAACCCGTACGGAATTCAACAACAAGTCAAAACACCACTCGGAAACGTTGACTTCCGTACCAAGTACCACACCAGCTCTATGTCCGTAGTTTGTAATAATAACTGAATGTTTTCGACCCAGGAACTCGACTGTTTCTCTCGGGTTAACAAGTGTGGATACATTGACAGAGTTAATAATCCGTGCCACCCATGGTCCATTTTCAATACTTCCTGATCATTCGCGAAATATACTCATTTGCGAACCAATCTGGTTTCACCAGGAGACTCAAGCAAGCTACAGCACGACGGCTGGGATACCGCAATGAAATCCCTTGACGGAACACTACCCATGAGGCAGCCCACTATCGCTTTCGTCCTACATGGGGCGTGCAATATGGGCTTAGAAGTAGAACATAAAGTCGGGGACTGCGTCTACCTGATTAGCCACAAAAATGACAAAACAGAACGTGGACTGTCAAATACTTCTCACCAACCCTATGAGTAGCATCCATTTCAGTTCACTCTTTTTGAGTCAATAACACAAAGTCATGTACTCGTCGATAGTGATCCCGGCGCACACGCATAAAGGTTTTAGTGAAACCAGTCTTCTAGTACATAATGTCGCAGATGATATGCCGCAGATGCCATGACAGACTGGTTATGTGGTTGATGAAAACTTCGGTTTAACAAAGTTTGTCGTTTGTGATATTCTCAAGCTGAATTTGCCGCATCAAAGCAGCAGGTTTGGAAGAGACACTATTGTTTTAGTGCTCAATAACCTCAAAGATGATGGCGACTCGGTGGATCTGAAGGTCACCGCTTCTCTGTTCATGGTTTGTGCTGACAACAGTGCTATTTTGGTCAAAATCACTAGGGGTTTGCTTTGCCTTGTTTTCGTAAGTGTAGTTCTGTTCTATGATATTTTTTTCTCACACTGAGCAAGATCAGTAATTTAGGTCAATATGAGAAGGCAAACTGTTGCGTTGTACGTGTAACTAAAAGGTGATCGTTCGCAAATGTCCATGCTCCTACTAAAACCTTAGTCATTTTGCAGAGTACTTAAATTATTGAAAATTCTTCGACGGCCCATGACCACTTTCGTCCTTCTTGAGGCTCATCAGGTAGGTGCAGACTCCGAGTTTACCTCAACCTTGTGTTCTACTTTAAATTAGAGAAATGCACTCATTTGCAAACGAATTTGGTTTTGTGGGGGACTCACCTGAATCTCTCGTTTATGACCTCCAAGCATGTATCACTATACCTCGAATATCGTACCAACTGAGTCATGCGACACCCTGATGCAGCACATTCAGTTGCTTAAAAACATCATAAACGAGAGATGCAGCTGGGTTTCAGATGATTCTTCCGCAAAACAAAATTGGTTTGCAAATAAGTGTAGTTCGCTACTCTAAGTTATATCCACCGAAGAATCGCAGTAATCGTAATTTTTGGATGCGGAACTTTTTTGCCATGTGATGCGTAAGCGTTTGCAGGGTTGACCAGACAACGTCAGTTTGCCGCAATCCACATTACGGTGTTATTTGCAAGCATGTGCCATTGTTTCAGGACTGCTACAACGGGACAGCTTTCTTGTCAGACGTGAATTTCGATTGCTGGATTTGGTGGTTAAACTGCGGAATGGCTGTCAAGAGTAGGTTCTCTCTTAGATGAATTCTGTCAGATTACCGCATTCAAATCGCACTGCAGAATCTTGCTCAAGCCAAAAAGCAGGGAAAACAGAATTTGTGATTCTGGAGAAATGTGTAATGATGGCAATAAAAGATGACAACATTGGTTCCATGCTATTTGATTAATTAACACAGACAAAATGGTCGTTTATTGTGAAGCTCATGTGGTAGCGTTTTGTATTGAATTGACGAATTGAATTCACGAGTGTTCCACAAGACTATCAAACAAGATTTTTCAAATTTGGTTTGCTGACGGAACAGAATGCTTTGTTAATTGATCTAAAACTATTAACTGGTGATCTTCATCTGCAAGTAGATCGGTATTCTACCCAGCAGATAAGCATGTGAGCGAACTAAGCCAATCAGAATAATCAATAACAGGCGGAGTAGGGTGTGAATTCTCAGGATACTTTTATTGACTTTTTGCTCTGAATGATGACAGTTACCGTTTCAAAGGCGTAATGACCATCAGCCAGGCTAATGTTATATCGATTAAGACCAGAAAAACTTCTTGTGCCTATTTCGCGTAATAGATATATGAAAGGTCCTAGTTCCTTAACGAAAAGCCTAAATCCAGCGAGGTTTCACGCTGGTTTCACAAGATAAGTCATTCCTGTGTTTCCCGTTGAATTTTCCCAGTAGGTTTTGAGATCCCAAACAAGCGGTGTGCGTTGAGAATAAAGCCATTTCACTCTACTCAGGGGGCTTGACAAGCAGGGCTATCGGACAAAGTCATACCTAAGTCTTCCACAGATTAACGTTTTTGGGTTGGATGGCTTGGGTAACCAATACCAATATCATCGGCATATGTGCAAGCAGTAAGAAACAAAAGCAAATAAAGCTGCTTGATACACGTAGTAAACGAAAAACTGGATTGTAAAACACTTCGAAAAACATTGAAAATAGTAACTGACATTTTTGACGAAACCTAATACTCGTGAGGTTGCTAGAAACTCTTCAGGCACTGTAATCCCTAAGCTTCTGCGAAGCCTGTATTATTCCTATACACCAAACTGTGAAGAACATTGTCTTACTAATTAATCTGGTGCCGACAAGAGGTGCACCTAGATCCTAGGTGGAAATTTACTTTGCAAATGGATGCTTTTTTCCTATTGCAAATAATTTGGTGTCCAAATCGAGTATAAATCTAACGGAAACTCGGAAATTCCGCTTACTTAATGGACTGCAGTTTGAGTAGAACCTGTGGTGGACTGTCATTAGCCTTGTGAGAATTATCTTCCGTTCAGACAACGCGCCGCAACATGCCAAGTATAGTTTCAAACTAAACCTGGGCTTATCTTTGTGCAGAATATTCTAGGCTAGCCCGAGAGAGCTCCGTAGTTAGAACTCGACTTCAGAAACTCAAATGTTTCTGTCTAGGCTTAGACAACCTCGTAGTATCCTCATGCCTCTATTGGCATGACAGCTAGGCACCAACAGTGTGCTACAGCTGAACGATTGTCTTTTATTTTCATTCAGATAAAAAACATCTGGATTCTAAGCAGCTTCAGGTTGTCAGCATCTTAGTTTGCCAAGAAGCGTACTTCGTCAAGAGTTACTTTTGTGGGAGGTAAATTTCGCCCGTTTAGTGAAGTTATCACTCAAGATATTGGTGGTACCACGACATTGCTTTTTTCTGGAGAAATAGTCAACGAAGGCTTCCAAAAACATTTGTGCAGTCAGAAACAGCATTTTTCGATTATATTAGTTCGGCCCATCTCTGCGGCAACAGAATGCACAAAAACGCCACAACGTTAAGTGTGAGTATTCATGCGCATTAGTATTCTGCTACTTAATCTGGATAGGCAGTCACTAAGTCTTCTCAGCTTACAAATCCGGTAGCGTCGAAGGTGCTGAAACTCATCAGTGAATTACCGCCTAACAGTATCCCTCTCGTTATACATCCAGGAAATATATACACCGGAAAAACATATCAGGGCACGAGTCACCCTCTAAAACAAATTACTAGCTTCTAAACTTGATCTAATGCTTACTGTCATTCAATGGGTCGTTATTAAGGCATTTGAAACGTTGCACTGCTGGAGGGGACCAAGAATTTGATGACTGCAACAAGCTTCTGACGAGGACGGTTGTTTTTAGAAAGCAAAAGTGTATATGGTTGACTTTGAGTACAAAGTTGTAATCCATATGGCCGAAACTAAAATATGTGCTCAGGGTTAACATGAATGGACGAGCCTGTGCTTGCTAGACAGACGTTTTACCAACTGAACTTTAAATGACGCGGGTTTTTCGTCAAGTTACTGCTTTTGAGCTTCCTACCCGACTTAGCATACGTGGATTAGCAGTGCTATCCGCCGATGCAACGAACGATATCCTTGTGTGACTTTATACGATGAGCAAGACGTTGATATCGCTCAGATACCCAATGGGTATTGGTGCAAACTGCTAGAATGTGCAAGATTGGATATAACCTAAAGTGACAAGTCCCGATTCACGTAGTACAAACTAGAAGACACATTCGTGAGTCCCTATTTGCTCAGACTGTATGCTCCTGAACTCGACATTCGATGAATGGCATCCATGACTAATGAATGCAGTCCGTTTGTTTTGTCCACAATGGCTACTAGGATTCTGGCTACAACTATTCAATTAGTTGATATGCTGCGGTAAACGCAATGCAATATCCCTTTGGAAAATTCTCAATAATTCCTCCACGTGATGATGTTTTGTCGAACGAAAATAGCCGTCCAGTGGAATTTCATTGCACGGTTTTCAAACGGTCTTGATAATGGCGGGACAAATGTTTCTATCTCGTCCACGTGAACAGACCTGACTTCTACTATTTATGCATTTCCGGGATTCACATGAGCGCAACATAGTCTTTTGGATAACTTTTGACCCTAGTCAAAAGCCTGAAAAGTTAGTAACTTGTGGCATTCTGCATTATCTCTTAAGCCTAAATGTAAACTGCCATGCAAAATAACTTCTCACGAGGCTGCTTCCTTACACAACTTTAAGACAATAGTAGTTAGAGGAAACTCGATAAGTTATTGAGATTTCTTGCGTTGTTTTTTTGACAATTAGTTTAGCTTTACTGTCCTCAGTTGGCCTTACCAATACGAATTCCTCTAACAAAGTTGAGTCTACCCATGGCTGAATATCACGAAAAGTCATTTTTAGTTTCAAAACTTGTGAACTGCTCATTCCGACATGCTGCCTCCACTTTTTCATTATTAATTTTACCTGTCTTTCGGAAAAAGCCTAATGGGCACTCCTCAAGAAGTTGCTTCTTCATGCACTTGAAGTCATTAGTGGGTCGTAAAGATGAAGAACTAGTTATAAGCGTTTTGTTTTAACAAAGTTATTCACATTAATAACCTCAGCTCAGTTGGTGGAATATCTTAGTAACGGTGAAAGCAAACGATTGGACCATCTTTAGAAGACCAACAGACAGTTCAGGTCGGTAACATTTAGAGAGGAGAAGAGAATCGATATTTGCCACGCAAGGCCATACACACAGGGGACATTCTTGTTTCAATTCGTTTGCAAGTATGGACTGTAATATTTCCATCACAAAACAAATTCCTGTTTGGATTTGAATGCTCTTTAATGGGTCCAGTGGGTGACCCCGTTATATACCTGAAGCATGACCCTTTTCGAATGCCCACGTCTACACCTTCATGCAGGCCTTTTCCCCTGTTTACAAATTAATACCTGTTGGTAAGAAGTGAACATGGCGCAGATAAGTTGTTCTCTTAGTTAGTATTCTCGAAAATAACTGAGCAGAATTTGAGGCGCAAAACTGAACAAACTATCAAAGTACATTATAAATCACCGTAATCTCTTAATTCTGTTTGGACTTGATTTCCCATCTCAACGTCACCGTTCCCGTTTTATTGATCCTGATCTTGTTGTGTTTGCTTGTTTGGATTTCTGTTCCAGTCGGTATCTTCAAATTCCTTAAAGTGATAACTTTCTTATCACCGATAAAAATCGCGCCCTTTCCTAGATCAGTGCCCACTTACCGGGCCAAAACATCTGTTTGATTAACCTTGGGGTCATTCAATTGAACAAACACAATCAGCAATTGCACTGTGAAAAAACATTTACGAATCAACTGCTGAAGCGAACAGATTCCGCGCCGCATCTCACAAATATACATTCAAATAGTGATCATTCGTATTTAACTGGTAACTGTTCCATCTTACCAGACTGAGGGTGTTTCACCAAAAAATGCTTTTCTAATGCGTCCTATAAGTCAGAATCCTCTCCAACCTGTATTTTATACAGCATACCGAACATTGGGACCCTGTCCGAAGGAAAGGTCAAGAATTTGGTTGAAAAATGGGGAAGCTGTTTGCTGCTTGCTCCATCTTTTATGTGACCTTCCCTAAGGGAGCCTTAACAGACCAGCCGATACAAACGTTTCTACATACCGGCCGTTTAAGATTGGAAGCTGATTTTTCTCCCATTACAGCGAGATATTTCACAAGATTAGGCCGCGTCCTGACGAGGGATGTGTACTAACTTGCAAATGCTGAATTTTTTCACAGCAACCATGTAGTATTTATGGATTAGTGGCGAACCGTCATCATAAGGAGCATATTGGTTTTGTGGATTTGAAGGTAAAATATATGGTCCATGAACAGTGGACAATTTTCATGTGTGTACTTTCGGCTGTATAAATTAAACAAAACGCAAACTAGCACCGGGAATCTTGTAACTAAAATGTGTCAGTGTTAAGCACAAGCTCTTCAGGGAAGATAGGAGTTTGCCCAAAACGAAACTAGCCCAGAGCTATCAAATCCTGTTTGAAGAAGAGAATGAATGCAGGCGACTAAATGTATATCGATGGAGTACCTTAGAATATAGTTGACCGTCTGATGCGACACACAGAACACACCTCACACCCTCCGCGGTTTCTTACTGTGGATAAAATCAACAGCAATTTGATCAAGCGAGTGGATAAATCACCAGCGTTGGTTGCCTGAGGGGTATCGTCCTTTGGCGGCGTCTGACCGCTACACAGTGGAGACATAGACCTTGACCAAAGAATACAAGCAACTCATCAAGTCGCATAGTTTGGGCGAATATCAAAGCTACATCTTTATGTCCATTGGAGCAACCGAATCAGTAAACTTGAGGCAGTCAATACACAGTGCTGGTAAGATGAGAAAGAGTAGCATGAGCCTCGGATGGCTTCCCTTGTTATGTCGTTTTTGAGGCGAATAGGCAACGCGTTATGTACCAAATAAGGACTTAAGCATATCTAATACGCATGAAAAACACTGAGTAGTTCGATTCTGCTCAAAACGTTTCACTGCGTCTCTTTCAATTTCCATAAACTGGGTTGAATGCTCGCTGTGATTCTGTAAGATATCAACGTTCCGGCCCACTGGAGAAGCCATATAAGAAAGTAATTACCGGTACCGACTGTCTGTGGTCTATAATCCGGTAGGTGGATTGTGGTGGATTACACAAGATTCATGTGCACACGTGTGAGGCGAACAGCTCATCTAGTATCACCGGTCAAGCCTGAAGAGAACGGCTCAATAGTAATCCAGAGCGTCTCTGTGTAGTGACACACTCCCTTCTGTTGCCGCAGTTGCGCTCGTAGATCATAAATATACCTACGACAAATAAGAAGAAAATGAGTTTCCAATATGAAGCGTTTCTGAGTCTCAGCCTCAGGTGCCCAGTGTCCGTATGGCCCTAAGATTTAATAGTGCGGTAAAAATATGGTATCTTTATATTACCAGATTCCGCTTCACTCTGTGAATTCTGTGGGTAGCAGACCAGAAATTCCGTGCTTTCAACCAACCCCGTCATCTCGACGACCTGGGCAACCTAGCAGTGTCCAGGCCTCCGTGCTTCCTTTGTGTGTCATAGCAGCTAGGCACCAAAAGAGTAATAATTATTAGGTAAAGGCCAAAATATTTTTTTCTGTCTAATCCTTGTAATTAATTCTATTGTTCAGTCAGGCTCGCGGACATCTACTGGGAACAGATGCTTTCAAAATTGACTGCCATGATCACCTAGTAAGTTCTAAACACAGGAACATTAGGATCCTGTCTGAGCAAAAGAAATTTCAGCAAGCTAGATTATGTAAACCATAGGGTTTATTCGTCTATTATTGTGTCTATTGGATATTTCGCATCAGTAGTAGATTTAACCGCCAGACGGCCATTTCTCCACGTAGTTTTTAAAAACAAATATTGTTTATCAGACGAAATATCCACACGACGAATGACACACTGAATCCAGGAAATAAGCAGAAATCAAGGGTGCCGGAGTCCACTGAGCTGAGGTCCAGTTCGAACAGTTAGCTATCATCTGATGTTTTTCAACCAGTATCGTCCAACAAAACCATCGCAGTGTTAGATTTATTATGCGACGAAAAAATTACGCACACTTGGAAAACATGCTCATTTCTGCTGACTAAACTCAACTGTCAGATGCAGCATTTGACGAGATTTCTGTTTTTGTTGTGGTATACACAACCTTCAGCGACAACAAACCAGTCAACATCCGGGTAAGCAGCCTTTTTACATTACGACTGGTGAGACCACAATCACGGCGAGCGCTGTCGCGGCAACTGTTGTCTCATGTTGTCCTTATTGTGATTCACCGCAATTCTTCAGGCAAGACACGAAAAAAGGCGGTAGTGGTTACACACTGATTTATCGCAACAGTGTTGAACGATTACTACTGTTTGGTTCAGTTCACACGGTAGCTGTAGAACCGAACATCCCTTATGGACGGAAAGCAAAATCCAATATCGAATTCCGAAGCAAAGGCAGGACACTTCAGCATGAAAAGAAAATCTTGTGAAAATATCTACCTGGAGCTGGAAAGTGGCCATGCTTCCTTAGCTCTCATTTGGCCTTCAGATAATTGATCAGTCTGTTTTTAACGCGATATATCCTTATAGGCCGTCCTTATCCCCAGTTTGAGTATGGATCAGTGCAGTGCTGTACCGTACCCGTACGTTGTGCATGCAACCGAGGTTTTTATCTTCAGTAACCTCATTCGGGTCTGTATTTCTATTTTTCCAAGTTCAAAAGTATCTAATTTCAATTTTATTTGGTACCAATATTGTGTTCTAACGAAGGTCCGTGGTTCGAACCCGACTTCTGCTTCTCGACTTCCCCTGTCTAGGCTTGGGCAAGCCGACATTATCCTAGCCCTCGTCCTTCCTTCTGGTGACATGGCGGTAAGGCAATAGAAGAGTGTTACAGCCGAAAGATTATCTTAATTTCAATTCCATGTGGTATCCATATTGTGGTCTACTTCACTGACGGTTGAAGCCCTTTTACGAACGGCATACAGTCCTTCTCCTCTAGAGAAAACCCTCCAAGGTGGAGCAGCCTTATCGAGGAAAGAAGACCATAACAACCCACGCCCCGAAGAAATGAACTTTTAAAAACCCACTGAACAAGCATCAGGGATTTACTAACGCAGTTTGTCAGCGAATAATTCTGGAACAGGCATGGCTGATGATTTTGCCTTGGGGTCGAGCACACCATCATTTAGTACAACGTTAGCTGAAGACATCTTCGGGATCGAGTATCGAATCCCAAACTTCTATTATTATTTTAGTTGTGAGATAAAAGTGAGATACGAAAAATAACCTCGTTTATTGACCCTTACGTGAAATAAGATAGACTGAGAGTGGTTTAAAGTGACATAAACGACGGAAATCCATAGGACAGGAGAACGACGGTCCAAATGAGAGTGATGTGAGTGTACATTTTAGAAGTCTCACAACTACTCACAACCAACTGACGGAAACTTCGACAGGGAAGACATACCATATCGCACTGATGTACGATAATAACGGATGCGCAGAAATTAATGAGCCGATGGAACATACGATTTAGCTGGAAAAGGCGTCTGTTTCATCCTCAAGAATTTTTTTAAATTGCCGATGTGCAAAAAAGTGTTTGTTGCCGATAGCGTGCCAATTAGTCGACACCACATGAGGACACATTTCAGTGCATCTTCTCTTGAAATGTAGCGGTGTACCATTGTACACATGTATGTCTTTCCGTCTATGGAAATCAAACTCCAATTGGAAAACAATCGAGCTGCCCGTCACTCTTCTCATCTCACCCATCTCACTTCAATAGTCGCATTTTTGTTTCTGATATATGCGACGAATTTGTGGGAATAAGACGGAAACACTAAACCGTGTTCTTGGTTTTTATGCCAACAATACAAGTGGTTGGTCGTTGGTAAAATAAATCCTGGTCTAGTATGCAAAAAAGCAGTTGTATTCAATTTCCGTCGCACCTGAATGGGGCCAATAATCGCATCGTCTACTCAAACTGTTGTGAGCATATCAGCAATTACGTCCCTCTGTAAGTCCTAGACGATCAATCATTATAACTGGCATTTTTCCAGGCACCAAACTACGAAGAACTCGTGAATTATAAATGCACGCAAACAATAGAGGAACTATTTTCAAAAAGTCATTATTGTTCTGTCAGACATTCAGAGTGATTGCCTACTAATTATCATTTATTTTGAAGAGCATGGTCACAAACATAAAAAAATGAATGCAAGCGATGAATGCGAAAGAGTAACAGGAGAATATGGGAGAAAAGAGAGAAACCTCTCATTCGAAATCATGCCAAGGACAGTGCCAGTCTGATGAGGTGAATCCCAAAGTATGTAAAGATTTTGGTATGGGAACAGGCGTCTAAAGACTAACAACCAAAGAAAGGACAAACAATGGTGAATGCTCTTCAAGGCGCAGTATGCGCTAGCACAGTCAAGACTCGCACATCAGGCACAAAGTGACCGTCATACTGGGTCTGGGGTGAGATTAAATGGCAAAAATGTACCTTCAACGCCATGTG
>NW_008752032.1:34065-45564 GCF_000715545.1 Opisthorchis viverrini | reverse complement strand
TCGATTCGAGAGAGGCGAAGTGACCAACTCTCGTAAACCGCGACCGTCAACGCTATTGTGCAGACTATCACCCCAAGCAGCCACCAGCTCCTCCTTGGTGTTTACGCATGCACCATGGACTCGGATCGGAAGGCTGAGATCACGAACAATTTTGCTAAATGCGGAATCGTTCACCACATTGCGTAGTACTCGGCACTGAGTAGAAAGGGAATACAAAAGTTGGTCAGGATAGTGATAACTACCATCGTTATTAGTACTTCTATGATACAAAGGTGAAATACGAAAAACGTTATGTGGGAGATAGCAATAAAACTAATTGTGGGATTACCATTTGCTAGCCCGGAACTTTTGAGAACTTTTGAACCTTTGAAGTTCACTTTATTGTATAGGCGGTATACTTTGAAATGTTGGTGCCTCATATTCACTCGCTGGTAGATGGTCAGGCCGCCGTTGATTTGTTCGCCGAACTTGATGATTGGTTTGCAAACGTTTCGTCGCCGTTTGAGGATATATTTCGATCGCATAATGTGTTCTCTAGGGATGACGGAACTGCGCGAATAGATCAACAGCCATCTGATCAACCACCAGACGGCGTACGATATTACCCATTTATTTACAGCGGAATATTACTGACTGTTAGTAATTTTGGGGAAATGCCGCAATGTTAACCGAAACCAGTTTACGAAAATATTCTCGATACATGTATGAGTCACTAAGTAGGCTACTAATCAAATTGAAAGGGCATTTACGGTGACCGACAGTCCTATAGTTTCATTACCTGTAAGTATTAGTTTCATATCCATGCTAAATTTAGAGTACATCTAACAGTCAGGATTACAGGCACTTTCAGGTGGGTTGAAACGCCATGGAATATTGAGTTCATACGATAGGACTCGATAAATTGAATTTCACATTCACCGTAAATCTACAGTAGTTTTAATATCAACATCACAGCATTTACAGTAATACACTGATGTTCAGGCTGCCTGGTCTGGTGCCAAAATTAAATGACATCTATCAAAACAGTTAGACGGTTGGGAATGCCTCTCTAATCTGGACCTCCAAAAACGTTTACAGGCCCATATTCTCTTTCTGGATATGTAAGGTGTACCCGGTTGGCGACCTTGAAATGAATGAGACGGCGTGGATTGAATTTATTGGTCAAATAATATTCAGATTTGGAATTACCGCTCAGGTTCCCGGTGAGACTGGCAGTTTGTTTGGATTTCGAATCCAGCCTTGCAGCATATTACTGACCTCTGCTAGTACGTCACTCCAGGTAGGAAGACGCATAAGAGTATGGCGGAAAATGTTCCACTGTTTTGGTCAAATCAGCAAATGTACCAGTAACAGTATACCAAGAAGCCAGGACAAACGTTTATATACGCGCACATTCTACCTCCTGTACACGTCCGTTTCCACATTTCTGGACTCTGGAAAGTGACGCAGTTCTTAATCATCAGTTTTCTGCGGTGTTTTCCTTGGTGAATCGATGCCCTGAACGGGCATCGGCGCGTGCCTTGACATCCCGCAGTCTGGCGCTTTTTTGTCTAAGGTTATGGCGAAAGTTCCTTTCTCAGCTAGCCATTGCGCATTTTTAGTTTTGAGGTGTCTTCGGTAGCCTCCGATCATTCGTCGGTTTTCTGTTATTCGCGTCCCCGAACATGGTCGCGTGTTGCTTTCCAATCAGCTTTTGCCTACTGATCCGCCTGGCTGTCATTCTGAAGCAGTGGCCTGACAGCTAGTGCTTCCAGTTTTATTCCTGAGTTCCTGTCACATCGCTCTACTCCACACGGTATGCTGGTAGCAAATTTCGTCTAATTGGATTCGGTTTCATTATGTTCTGCAGAGTCCCTAATTGAACTCTAATTTCTCGAAACACAGCACTACATGGAAACCCTCATAGGACTTAATAATTCCAATACGTTCAACATAATTTACGAAAGCTCTTTTAGTACAAATCGGTGTGGGTACAGCCAAGCAGATCCGAGTCGACTGGAAATACTTTGGAGTCACTGGACAAACAACTTTGTATAAATGAAAATGCATGCACTTTTACTGTGGTGCCATTGTACAGCAGCGAAACATCGGTGTTGAGCGTTGAGGTCATGCTGTCGAAAGGGTGCCTAACCGGCATTTTTACCATTGGAAAGCCGATATCTAAAGATGATTCACTGGAATTTGCATCAAACACCGTAAAAGATCTAACCTTAAATCTTTGAAAAGTCGCGAACACATTTGGTTTCCCTGAAAATGAATGGAAATTTTTGTCTCTCGTGCTCGAAAAGTCCTATTCGAAACTTATAAGCCCCTATAAATGGATGATTGGTTTGTTTGTGTGCATGAAAAACCACTGCGCTGTATCATGTGAGATACCTTTTGGTTTTCGGCTTCATTTTGATCATGAACTGAATTGCGTTGAATTAGGAAGGTCGTATGAATGACCAGTGGTTTTTTATCAGCCGTGACTTTCTGAAACAATAGCTTGTCGGTCAGCTCCAGAGTTTCTCCAGTTGAGTAGAAACTGCACTAAACCTGTTTGCACTTGATTTTCTGTTCTTTCGAGGCAAATATTTTGAAAGTTGCATTAGAACAGACCAGGCAAATATAAGGGACCGGGTAGGGGCATTCGAATGTAGCGAAATGAACCTCACAAACAGTTTATGTTAGATCAGCTGTACAGAGTGGACCAAACACTCCACTAGTGCAGACTCCCTGAAGGTAGTTAGTATACTCCATGAAGCTGCATGAATCTGAACGCAGTGGATACCATTCCCAACTGCAGAACAGGAAGAATTGTCACTCTAAATTGTGATGATTTTGATGGATGAAATAACAGATTGCCAGCATTCGTTAACAAGACATACTTTGAACATGCGCGCCTACTAGAAAATAGATAGGAATGTGTGGGCCAGAAAAATTATAAGTTCGACCTCCCGCCTACCTGATTCCTTGCTTCAAAATTTCCCAAACCTCCGTCCACTTTCACAGTAAAGTCCTTCGTTATCTGGACGACATCAAAGTCTACCTCACCGTGAAAGTCACAAAAGGGACTTAAAGATTTGGATGACAGACTTTAAATGTAAACTCGTTAGTCATATGTATGGCAACTCACATGAGAAGCTCAGGTGGGTAAGTAGGACGGAGAGCAACAAACCGTAATGACTAAAGAGGTAGTACAATTGGCCCGCAGGTTAAACGCCAGTTATCCGCACGCACTACCATTTCAGCACGTGTTTATAGGAGCTGCATGCACCAATATATCATCAACTTGTCAACCTTGACATCAGGATTTCCCACAAAGCACCAAATTCTGCTTCCCACAAGTTGGTTTACCAACTATGCACATTCGTTCAGTGATTCAACTACCTGCTTTTGGAATCCAGCCTAGTGAGCTATTAGTCCATATCCTTCCTTGTCCCATCCAGCCTTCGAAGGGTATGGTCGAATCGATTCTACGCGACAACGGTAACACTTTAATGTCAGGGTGATGAAGACATCTACCTTCTCAGGTATTCACGCAGCATATACCTGTGAAGGTTTTCGCTGAAGCAGTTTGGAGTTTGAGCCTTCACTGAGGGTACTACGATTCTAGTCAATGACATTTCAGTGACAAACTGGCAACAGCCGCCTTATTAGTGAAGATTTCATGTAGTAAGAACCCGGTGATCACTGTTTCTACTAAAGAGAAAGGTCCTAAATCGAAACAGTGGGATTTACTGGAATCCACAGGGTGAACACTGTGGGAAGAGACACATCACATTGGTTGTTTCCATTTTCATCGTCATTGTGATTGGTGCACTAACCGTAAACCTTTATATTCTTGTATAACCAAAACTCTATCGAAAAGCAACGACAGACTATCCAAATGAAAGATTGTCCGTCCCCTCAAAGCCACCTGATTAGTAAAAAAGCCCACTGGAGACCTTTTCTGAGCAGATTCTCATATTTGTATTCGATTGGTCATAGATCACTCTGCTAGCCTCGCCAGTTTTGCTTTTGCAGATGATACTCGAAACAAGTAAAGAAAAGCCGTTCTACGAAGAAAAAAGTAAACAACTTCAAACATCGAAAAGTACGAAAATACCCCCCTGCCATGTGAATTCGAATTGCTTTGCGCAGCACGAAATAATAAATGCCACCATTGAGGTGCAAGGAGAGAGAATAGTTCGAATTGTTTTTCAATCAGTGAGTGTATTTCGTCCGTTAAAACTTGAAATGGTACACATCAGGTACAACAAAGCGAGTAATGGGAACAATGTTTGGGGTAATTGTACGATCATACAAAGTACGAACAAACAAAGTCAAACAGGGTCGTGAGCTGTCAACGAAGTTCCAGCAAGCTTATAAGTAGTGCATTACGAATATGCATGTATCGCGATATCTCGAATATTGTAGCAACTGAAACATGAGGCGGCTTGGTGCAGCACGTTCAGTTGCCTTGAAACATTTCAAACGAGAGATTCAGCTGGGTTCCAGGTGAGTCTCTTGAAAAACCAAATTAGGTTGCAAATGAATGTGTTTCGCAAACTATAGTTCAACAGGTACAACCACCCAAAACCAACTCAGGTGCTCCAGGACCAAGTTTCGGAAACATCTCTCAAGACAGACCTAGTGAGAAAAACCCCCAATTGCACGCGTGTCGCCACTGCCACAAAAAGTGCCCCCCGAATAAAAAATCTGTGAAGGGAAAATCCAGTGTCTTTACCTAATAGAATAAACGGTGAAAAAATCTAAATAAGTTTGAGGGAGTTCTCAGTTTTGAAACAATACCTTTCGATTAGAGCTGCACAGCTCACCTGCTCCAACATATGCTAATGATCAAATTGAATGATTTGCCTACAAGTCGTAAAGTAGAACAGCGGCAGCAGCCTATCCTGTAAAACCGATGCTGCAAAGCAAACTTCTCTGGAGTTAGTAAGAGTTTCAAGGGCATTCGCATAAAATATAACTGCACCTGACGTTTTCAATCTACTGTTAACCTAACCACAAGGTATGCAAATTATCGATTTGCTACAATTCATCTGCAGCAAATTGAGTAGATCCATGAGCAGTATGTCACTTCGCCTGAAAAGAATCAGCTGGGAGTCCAAATTAAGTAAACATTTGATGATCAATGAAGCGGATTTCATGTACAAAATATATCTTTCAAAATATATCAGCAGCTTTTTTTCGTATGCCTGTGCAGAAATCTATCTGAAATGGATGGTTTCTGGATGTAGCCAACTTGTAGCTATCTAGAGCGTGTCTCTTTCTCACCTGTTGCATTCTGCACTGTTTTCGGAGATATTAGGTCATACTGATGTGTTGTAAGTTTCATTAACCCCCTTCAAATTCTGACGAGTAGCTAAAGCACACAAACTGATAGGCATTCACACACTGGCCTTAACGAAATGCTGCACTGTCCGTGGATAGATTTGTGACAAATGCGCTGACTGCAACAACAATTCAAGCTGATTTACTTCCAAAGACCAGTAACACATGAACTCGAAAAATAGAATGTTGCGGCTTATCGTGACCGAAAACCAACAGAAAACGGTAGAACAAGTTTGTCAAAATAAGGAATTATTTTGAAAAGAAGTCCGTTGTTAAATTACATTTCTAGTACGGCTCGTGGAGGGCCAAACCGCTGACCGGGGACACTTTGGGAAAGGCGAATTACAGTAGGTAGGACATCCTGAAGACTCAGCTGTAAGCCTTACTGGCCGATGTGAGGACAAAAGAAAGCTGATGAGGCGAATTACCACGCACGTGAACCAGATAACTGATTTCCCATATGGTCCGGCAATCGGAATACAGCTCCCCATTGTCATCACACACCGAATGAACAGAGCTAAATCTTCCATCTTAGGATAACAAGATCATTGTTGACCACTCCTTAAATATTACATGCCAAAAGCCCCGACCAAAATTTCAGTTTTATTAGGATGTGATCTCAAATTGAACACAATGATATGGCCCGCCCAACGAGTGTTTATTCTCTCAAGGGGACGTACATGTTACGCGCTTGAGATAGATCTCTCCGCTTGGCGGCGGTTCCTCGTGATTTTACTGTATACGGTTCCATGCAAATAAGCTTGACAACATGCCAAATAGGATTCGTCTGAATCAGTTGACAGTCACTAGCAGGACAATAAATCCTGGCATTCGCCTACACATAACAACAATATACTCTCCACGCACATGAAGTAGATGCCCCCTTAAGGGTATGCCAACCCGTGTGACATCCCGTGTGACCAAGAGAACAAGAAGTGTTGGAAAAAGTGCATATAGAATCAAACCAGATATGATATTTTATCAAACAGAACTATTTAGAGGAATTTAAAATTCATAGACTAGCTTGCTATTTGTGAAAAAAATTGCAAGAGAAAACATGTGGACGCACAGTTTTTTTGGGGGATAATGAAGATAGAGTTCAGGTACCCTGTGCCCCTACCCAGTTGAGAACGCACTTGAAAGCGAAACAACAGTTATAGTTTTTTGACAGTATGGGAATATTTGAGGACTTATCAAGCAAGATTTTGTTCTGTGGGTGAATGTAAAAGTTATCCATACTGGTAGATTAATAGGCAACATTTTTACAGTAGTCATGTTCATTGATTTCCTACACAATTCAGAACTACGTTTGACTCTTCCACATAGGCGTCAGATTATTCCCTCCGAACTTCAAAGATGCCGAAACTATCACACAAAGTATGTACTTTTCCTGCAAAGTTAAGTGGCATCAGCTGATCAGATTACCTCGCGAACTGTTTTCGGTTCCGATGTATGAATTGATTTTCCGATGATTGACGTTCAACGGACGGCAAATGAACAGTAAATCAGAGACGTCCATCCGACGGTAGATTTCCGTTGGTGTGAGGGGATTTTATCTAAAATGAACCCACGCGCGCGGCTACCGAGGGTGTGAAACGATCCGACGAATGTGGTTAGTGTATTACGTCCTCCAATCTTCACACTGTTCAAGCATGTTCGCATAACCAGAGTGAGAAAAAACAATCAGTTACCGATAGATTAACCATAATAAACGATTAAGTAATAACAAACAGTTCGAAAATAGGTTTGCTACTTGGACACTGGCTCTTCGAAATAGAGAAGTACGACCTACTTTCCATAGCCTTCTTTATTCTTGATGTTCCCACTCACCAAACACCAAACAAATCCATTTGTGACTTGTTGAATATGTTTATTAATCCCTTCCCCAGTTAGGACCCCCTCAGGACGATCCAGTATATTTTCTGTCGGAATTGATATCTTTTAAGAGACAAGCTTCCGACTCTAAAAAAAGGGCTACAGTGATGCCTTTCAGAAGAACCAGGAAGCAGAACATGTGGAATTGCATTCTGGTACCAAGTATGCAGTTGACTGATCGCTAGGCTGTTCGAAGCCTCTGTATGGCGATACTACACGCCTCACCGTGGTCGGAAAACGTGGGAAAAACTTTTGAAAACGTCTTCCAGGTAAGCCCTAAAAATGCCCTTCAATCTCCACCTCCGTAGGTATCAACCATATCTGGAAAGACGTGAAAAAATACTGGACCTTGTGTTAAGAAATATGATTCAGTGGCTGAAGACCGCATATCATTACTAGGATATTGCAGTCCAATGTTAGCCGGTCTACTCAAGTGAAATTTCTAACTGACAACCTGTATCATGGAGGGATCATTTCCCAGCAGAGAGAAATCCTATTGGTTTGCTTATCGTTTACACCTCAGCAGACCAGAAAAAAGCAGAATATCGGAATTAGGGACGAACGAATGATTGAACGAATGACTGGTGGCAGTCCTTTGACATACCGAAATGTGGATTAACCACACTATTGACCAGCCACTCAAACTGTCTCACCATATTATCAATCAGCTCGGCAGGATCCTGAGGCGATAGAATGTAAATGAGGTAACTAAACGCACGTGAGACCAAAACTAATACCATTTACTGGTAATGGTTTATCTGACCAGTAATCCAGTATCATCATCATCATCAAAGACAGCAACATCAGTGTTGAGATTGATGCTTCATTGCCGTACGATAATCCAGTGTGCTCCTGTTAAAATGGCCCCCTCCCAATCCACCTCTTGACCAGTTCCGTAATTTTATAGCCGTCACATTTTTTGTTCCAAACATTCAACGTTGCGAAACGTGTGCATCATTGGTGGCTAGTGGTACTGGCACCCCATTATCGACAGTCGCTCAGTCCGGCCACACCTTCACAGCCAACAGTGACACGATCAATTCCTGTTGACAAACCACCTGAATGCATTGATCCCCTTCGGTACAGACCCTAGAAGGTACGTGATTACTGTGAGTATTCATCGAAATTCGTGATGTGTCAGTCTGATAAGGATCAGAGAGATCAAGCCATGCTTCCTATATTCATTGTTTTGAGGACTTCTACGGGTCTCATTAGAATTCATCCTGTGTAATGCATAAGGTCTCTCAGTTCCCTTTAATTTAAGCGGCACTGTACAGAACAGAATGTGGACAGTTCAGTTTTATGTGGTTCACAGGAGCCGTTGTGAAAAGCATCGCAGAGCTACAAGCCGATTTAAACAGCAGGAAGGTATCATCATCAATTTAATGACTGGATTTCGTCCAAATTTTTATACATATCCACTGCAACGTGTCGGTTTATTCCACTGGTCTAATAAACACAGATCGAAGATGGTTGCATTCATGTCGATACGAGCGGTTTTAGGAGAATTTACATGGAGATGTAATTCAAAGTCAGGGTAAAAACGGTAGCTCACCTCGTGTTAACCTTGAAGAGGCTAATCAAGAGACAGTTTACATGATGCTCTATTGAATTCTAATGAGTTTCAAATCATCAGTTATCCGAGAGGGATAACCGCCGAACAGTGCCTAAAAAGGCACTATAAGTGAAAAAGTCTCTGGAAGATATCCGGACCAAAAGTTGACAATCTAGTTGAATCAGAGAAACATGAAGACAAATAAATGCCGTCCAGAGTGCATTGATCACTGATCAAAGAACTCATTTATGGCTGTCCGAAGATATTATTGTCACGCTGTTCAAAGCTGAACGATCGACCAAAAACTCAAGGCACGTTCGAACCGGAGACACTCCACGCGGCAGCCCATGTCCTAACTCAGTGGATACCAATATTTCTTTTTTTATTGCTCATATTCCTTTAAATGACTGGTAATTGGTTGGCGACTTCTCGCATTCCCGATCAATTCATCACTCCGTTAGCTCTCATCTCTCCCTCTCAGAAATTCATCTTTTGATACAATTCATGATTGTTCTGTAGCTTGATCCACTTGACGGTGCATGTAAAAATGAGAATTTGTGCTTCGTCACCTAGGTTATTGGGCATTGCACTGAGTCACTCGTTCCTGAAACCTGGTTAGCGGCGTCTCATAAGGTGCTGCTGTTGCAAATCAATTTGATTTTCACGGGAAACTCAAATGAATCTCTCGTCTGTGATGTTCTTCATCTGAATGTGCTGCACAAAGGCCGCCTCACGTTTCAGTTGGTACGACATTCGATATATCGTAGTATAGTTTCATGAAGGAAACTAATCACAAAATTGCTGTAGTATTTGGCTTGCATCGTAGTCACTGTAAGTATACACCCTCCCTAGTTGAAACGGCTGTATACCTACATGGCTATCCCTGCCATAACGAGTCTGTCTACTGCAGTGCTGAACCCATAAAACCTGAGTGCCCAGGTGAAATTCACCGGCCGTCTGTTATTGAAGCTTCGTTAAATCTTTCAGGCAACAGCTCTACTTACAATGCCACTCAACCGAAACCACTAGTATTTAAGAAAACCGGAGTTGATGGGCAGATCAAAAATCACACGTCAAAAGTTTGATATTTTTCGGAAACTTGTGGACGGTTTTCAGAGAAAAACACGTTTTCTAGTTGCGAACTGCGCTACTTAAATCAGGGGGAAAGCGGGTGAACAAATTGCTTTCGTTTGACTGAATCAGCCTCATTCTTGAGTTCGATTATATGGCACTCAATAAAGCAATGAGATGACGGCGCCAGCTGGATTTTCATGCAACAAACCCGATTAGCTAAATTCATTGGCGTCAGGTCGACGGTAGAGTTTTGCCGTAACAGACATCGAGTGAACGGTCAACCTGCCCAAAGCATTTTCGCACCTTAGATGGAGAACCAGTGGGTGATACACAATCTCCTGGTCTTTCGGGTTTCGAATGAAGAATAGGTCGATTAGTCCCACAAAATTTAGACTGCACTAATCTCTCACTGCTATCTTGTGAATAAGCATTTGAGCTCATTCGCTGAGGATCCAAGCATGAGCACTTTGATAGTATCCCCGGTATCAAACAAGCATGAATTACGCCAGTGAGAGTGGCTTATTATCACACTAGCATTGCATGATTACATCATCTCAAGTGCTTTAGTTGCTCTGCCCAGCAGCCGGGATAGAACATTTTCAATTTTACTTCATGAGTACTTCCGAGTTCTCTCCCACCTTGTCTGCATATTATCCATCTGTTTGGTAGCTAAGTATCAGAAACTACTGCTGGTGTGGTATTTGTGACAGGTATAAGGAGACAACCAAAGTCCCCACATGCTACTTTTTGGAATGGTTTGATGGATCCCTTTTAACACACGATTAAGAAATTTGGTTCATCTTCCACGGGAGAATTTTTTCACACGTTCATAAAGTACAAAGTTTCTTTTCACTGTCCCAGCATAGGTGTTCGACGCACGGTCTTGAAGCTTCATAAGGTGTCCCATTCATTTCAGTCCAGTTATTCAGTTTCCGCTTTATCCACCGTCATGGACATCAATACACCGAAAGTGGAAACTTGGGCTCCAGTTCAATGCAAACACAGAGTAAAGAGGCCGGAGTGCAGAATCAAATAGTGCTTTTATTACACCTTGAAGTCAGTCACATTACATCTCAGGGATAAGATTCACATTTCTGTTGAACAACCAGCTCAGTCATGCGCAAGGTGGAACTTCATAACCGAAAGTAATATCTATACAAAGTTTTTAACATAAGTGTTGAGGTACAAATTTGCTTTACTCCACAGTTTGGACAATAAACTCAGGAATAGTCTTTCAAGGAGAGAGATTTTGCGTTTTTCTTTACCTTGAAACCCAATTTTATCAAAATTTATTGAGTGTTCCATCTGTACACATTACAGTCTACCCAAAAATGTCCTGACGAACTGTCATTATGGTGCGAAAACGGCATGAAACAAAGCAACAAACCTTCCGCGACTCTCCGATGGGGGAACCACTGTTCTAATAACTGAGTCATTCCCAGTTCCCACAACGAAATTCAGGACAAGTCCTTGCATCTACGTATGAATCCCTCAATGTCACACACTAACCATACTTGGTCGAGAACTCTTGGGATCAACTGTCCGGAGCTGACAACAAAAGGATCACGTAACCCAATCTCCCTGAGTGTACCTGAAGAGACCTGGTAGAGGGAGACATCTTCGTATGCCAAACCTCTCGGGCTCCAACCAGTATATATATATATATATATATATATATA
>NW_008752032.1:18228-33954 GCF_000715545.1 Opisthorchis viverrini | reverse complement strand
TTAGTCACCCTGCCGATTAACCGCTTGTGGTCGAACGATCTAGACTTCAACTACTGGCCGGGAGTTCGAATCACCCTGGAGATTCGTGAGATGTTCACCGTTGCCTCATAGTGTTTCTCGGCTTTTCGGCACAGACTAACTTCACCCACGGAAACAAATCTCCACTAAAAATCCAATAAATTTCCTATTGCTTGATAACACTTTACATCAAAGTCATCCGGATGTCTGGACGATGTGAACATCTGGCACATTGTGGAATTCACTAGAGGAGACTACTAACGTCTCTGACAGCTACCAACTATTAATCAATTAGGCAGAGCCGCGGAAAGTCACTCGCGACGTCCTGGTGCACAAGCGAGAGCAAGCATCTTCGCCAGGTCAACTCGTACAGCAATAGTTTGGCGGTTCGGATCTGTTCCCATAAGTCTTTGCGTTCGTGACACGTGGACCTGGACTTCTCACTTTAAGACCTTCAAGTATAAAATAAGTTAGTATAATCGGGTAATTGTGCCATAGCTGCGTGTATCCCGAATAAAGCATGATGACTGAGATAATTTTAGGTTGCTCAGGCCCAGGGGAGCAGTAGTCCCGTGCCAACCGTTGGAGTCTCTCGAGTCCAGATATTTTAGGCGGAGCAAACGAAAGTGAGTACATATTTCGGGGACCGACCCACGAGATACAACAAGAAGGGTGACGCCACGTCTATCAACTCATGAACTAAGGAACTACTGATCTATCACACAGCATTATAACGAACCGAACCACAATCTCTAGTGTAAACAGAAAGGCCAATAGTAAGCAGCTTCTAACGAAGCACCTGGTGGCCAATTTGAAGACCAGGATACGCAGTTTCTTCACAACACTTATGTCACTTTCATTCATCACGTTTCAATAACTCTCAAAACACTTGTGATGGATTGACACTTAGGCTAATAGGCGTGTATCAGAATCCCGTGTGTAAAATGTCAGTTAGTCTATTTAGGAGATAAACCACTCAGTGTTCAGACACTCTAGGTCTCCTCACTGGATGGTTGACATCTCCCATCCACTCCATTTGGTTCAAGTGGGTATTGCAGACAACCAGTGGTTGATTTTTTGTTTTCAAATATAGTCAACGCATCAGCCACTGAAGTATCAGGAAGAGAGGTGAACGCAAAAAAGACGTGCTTAACAGGTAGAAGCAGCAGTTTCCTACAGATTCAACAGCTTGGTGAATCGAACAGCGTCAATCTCGCTCACTTAGATTCGAAACAGGATGATGTGATGCCTCAAAGGTTTTTGGCAAATACTTTTCGGAAACCAGCCCCTATGTACAGACATTGTGCCGAAAGTCATGAACCACAAATGGGGGCCATACAAAGGCAAACCACGAATCTGACCCTTTCAAACGCCGACGAAGGTGAATCAGTTTCTGAATCAGTCATGATGCAGTTTAAGGCAGAAGATCCAGGAAATCAACACCATATGAAAGCACCTTGAAACTCGCAAATGCTATTTCAAAGAGGGACACAAAAGCAAGAGGCGTGCGTAGAAAATATATTTGATCCACGATATAAACGTCTGAGTTTCATGTTGGAACATCTGTTTCCGAGCATTTTCCATCTGACAGTCCCAAAAACTGTAGACAGACAAGCGCAGCAGCTTGTTCTGACCATTTCTTGGACTTGCAGCTACAAAAAAAGTGTGGAAAAATGAGTGGAAAGGCGAGTTGAAGACCTAACCACATACACAAGGTAGAGATTGGATTTGATTAATTAGTTATGAAAAGTAAAAATCACTAAAAAATCATCTGCGGTGCACCTACGGTGTACAGCTGTCAGTCACCCAAAAGAAGCACGAGAAAACCCTGAGCGGAAGCACTTCTATCGAGGAAACAAACTTCCAAGAAACCGCATAGACGCTTTCTGGTTCCTCAAATGGATGATTCATTGCCCCAAGAGAAAGTATCACAAAAAAAATGCTCTAGAAGATGAATTATCACTCCAAAGAGTCTGTGTCAGAACCGCAGCTGACACACCAACTCATCCCAGTAGTGAGCTGTTTTTTACCGAGCTTAACTTGCCGACGCCAAAGAATTAGCCGTGGGTACAGACAGCACGGTTCGTTAGAACAGCTCACAGTTAAAAGGGATGGAATGAAGCAAAGCACATGGCAAAATTTCTCGAAGTCCCAACGATCAGCATTGCTTTCCATGATTGTGAGAATATGTCTTTCGGGTAACTTACGATATTTATTATACAGTATTATTCAAGTTCACACTGGTGAAAACACTATGACCTCGATTATGGGAACTAGCTATCATCATACCATCATCATGTTGCGTTGGAATGTACGAAACACAGATAAATTAGTGTTGAACACCTGAAGTAATCATTCCAGAAAGAACAGGAAATTTGGAAAAAACAGAGGCAAACGGAGTCTAAGTACTCCACAAGTGCTCCCACGAGTGCTTCCTTGAGGTGGAAAGTACCATACTACCAAATCATGCAAGCCTATAATGCTTAAACAAGACTTTCGATTTTTCAAATGAACAACAACCAAAGTGAGTTAACAAGGTAAGAACGAGTGTCCGATTGCAAGGTCATCGATCCCGTTGGATATTGTGCTTCCTTCATCGTAATTTGTATTCGATGAACCGGTTTCACGAAGCAAATTGATACGTGCCTCTAGGACAACTTACTCTTTGATCAAGGTGGCACTTCCAGCCTTAAATCAAGGCAATGGGTCCAAGCGCGGCTAGTCAAGTGACTATAAGTGTCCGTGTATGCTTCAGATAACGAGTCATTCAAGATGCTCGGTGCACTTCGCCCATATATTGGCCTACAGATCATAAACGCCAAAACCAGCGATACATTCGTCGCCTCTGAAGCCAAAAGCCATCCATGAATGGCGTAAAAACGAGGTTTAACCAACTTTTCCAGAGATATCGTAGCTGATCGTAGGTGATGCATCAAGTTGAGTAGAGCGCCGGATTGCCGCGCGCGCCACTCAGCGAGAACGCTATTGCAAGGTAGTAAACAGAACCTACGTGAATATTTGGCAGTCAAATGAACGGCCTACACGCTCACATCACGCACAAGACATATGAGCTCAACTAGCAGCATGACTCCTTAGAATCTGTCCCGTCTTTTCCTAGAAACGAAGGATGAAATGGAGGGTAAACAGGGCCAAGAGAAAGCCTAAGGATAAGGACCAGCTCAGGCCTCATTCGTGCTCCGTGGACATGTTGGTAGGAAGAGTCAGTGGAATCAAGCTCAGTCTGATGCAAAATCAGCTCTCCTTGTGAGACTAATTCACATCAATCACATCCTATCAGATAGGTTGGAATTCATGATGGACAACAGGCTGGATGAAAAACTGTCTGTGGGTTGCTCTCTGTTTCATTTCCCAGACTGGGTTGGTTGCGCCTACACTCATTGATTGTCATCCCCCGAGGCTTTGTGGCTTGGCGAAGACCCAAACCTGATGTACTTATAGGTTCCAGCCTGTCAATGAATAACGCGCCTTGCTTTTCCTTCCTAAATGGACAGTAGGTCCTCGTCAAATCTGCGAGGGCTGTCTTAACATCCTACTGTTCGAAAAACACAAACTTGAAGGAATACGATCTTGCCAGTGCAACAATGCGTTGCGTTATTGTGCACTCCCTACTTTCACATTTTCCAAAATGGATTTACGGCCCGGTATTCACGTATGAAGAGAAAGGATAGTAACCCGTGTCTTCCGATGGCCACACTATGTTACTTCATTCTTTTATCCCTCTCAACAGGCTTTTGGACGTGTCCAGCGATCCTATTCCCTCATGGTTTACATCGACGCCAAGGACCAGCAGGCAGTACCACATTTGACTCCGTGAAAACGATCTGTGACTGTCCAATTATCCGCAGGTGTCCAGCTGACCAAGTTCTGCTGATTGGTAAATCATATTCGGATATCAGCTATTCACATCCACCCAGCGTATGCAATCGACCACGTCACAGAACCGACATCCACAGTACTCCTATACGACGGGCAACGCTAAACAATAACGTTATGCTTTTCTTCGTGGAGAAGACAGCAACGGAAGTCATAAAACCGTTTTCCTCTCGGAGATCCAGCAAATCCTACTCCTCTCTGCCAATGTTATACACATAAACAAACAGCCAATGTAAGCCGCATCTTTATGGAACCAACATAGTACGGACGAAAGACAACCCGCAACATGAGTACGACAACTGTCTGAGCTGCGATCACGGGGAATAACAGGAAACTCAGAGGGTTCAGAAAACACCACCCACTGGGGTAAGTGCAGTCGTTCTTGGGGGAAGAAAAAAAACAGAAAAACGCTTTTAAAAAAAGAAACGAATCGGCTAGATAGAAAAATTTCATTCCTATCAAGCAAATGCATGGCTAATGACTACGTGCTGTACCAGCTTTTGGCCAGTTATCTTTTCATGTCATAAAATTGCAGCAGACGTGGTTCATCAGAAAACGACCAGGACGTTTGTGGTTCTGGGTGTGTGTGTGTGAGTGTGTGTGTGTGTGTGTGTGTGTGTGTGTGTGTGTGTGTGTGTGTGTGTGTGTGTGTGTGTGTGTGTGTGTGTGAGGGAGAGAGAGAGACAGTGTGCGCATCGTTTCAAAGTGCACCTAAATACGGACAGACAACAAGATCACTGGGGAAAAGTGAGATTTCAGTTACGTTTGTGGGAGGCTGGGTGTGCGCGGGAAATTGACTGATTAGATTACAGCGATCCATCAAGCCAATCACTCAGGGACAGTGATGGTCATCTGCATACTAGACCGCAGAAGGATCCGACGCAGGAAAAGAGGTAAAAAGCATACGTAGCACGTGGCGGATGATGAAGCTATCGTCAACCAGCTAATGTTCGAGGATCACATTTCCGCACTGTAGACATTACCCAATTGTTGATTGTCCACTTACCCGCTTGTGTTTGTGAATTGCTTATTGTCAAAAAGGACTGTGGAAAAGAACAGGCGGGATTCCCGGTCCTCGGTCTGTGGATAAACAGAATGTAAAACGGACATACTATAGAACGAGGAAATGTTATAGAGAAGTTAAAAGACGGAAACAACGGAAAGCCCATTGTAGCGTAAGACTAAAACTGAACTTACGAGATCCAGCTGTAACAACCTCGCACGAAAAAATTAATTGCTCAGAAGTCCAGTCCAACAGGAGCTTCAGCGTTACAATGGTCTCAGCCATTGTCTGAGACTTTGTTCCACAAGATGCAACCATACCAGGAAGGGCAAGGGGCTCAGCCAGACGAACAGCACTGAACCCTCACATAACGAACACTCGTAATACGAGGCAGTCTGGAGGCAAAATTGTACTGACTTCTACGATGGGAGTGTGAAGGCAGAAAAGCGTTATCTCCAGGAAAACAGCATGTCAACTTGGTGGTGCTACCATTTATTGTGCGTAGTACTATCAGCGATAAAATAACTATGACTTACTCCATGCATCCTCTGACTATGCGGTGCTACTCGCCTTCCAGGATAGAGACCGCGTGATCCCCAGTGCGCCTGGTTGGAGACACAACAATATATGGCTGCCAACCGATGTCAGTGGCGTTCTTGTTGTCAGTTTCTATCCAGGTTGCCTGAGTGAATGTCTGGAGGTATAGGCACCTCGGAATATATTGTGGTAAGCTAGTACTAAGCCCCTTCCCCATCTACCTTTACTCTTTTCTTTACAATAAGGCTTTCAAATAAATCATGGTTGTACGGCAGTGAAGCATAGGTGTTGAACACTGATGTCATGCTGTCGATGATGATGATGCGATTCTCATGCAGCAAATTGAGTCAGAAATTATAACCTCGTCTCAAGGAGGAGCCCCAAGTAAACCTTACTAACCGTTGCAACGTGGGTTAGATTTTAAAGTCGAAACAACACCCAATGCTCGGCCTGGGTAACCTAGAAATATCCTCCGACTTCGCATATCTTCATTCAATGACGCTCATCTTCACCCTCTCCGCAATCACCAAACGTTCCGTTGCGTCCAATCTACCAGGACTTCCCTTTATCAGCGGTGTCTGAAGTAAGCATTCCTATTGCCCTCTTTGTTGATTAGCTTTCTGACTAATCAACATCCTCGTGAACTTGAGACTTAGATTTTTCTGTTTCTTCGCCACATCTTTGTTCGCCTGCCTGTAGAGCGATACGGTGATCCTACTGAAACAGCAGTTCTTGACGTGCAGTAATGAATTGAAAGGGTACGGTTCTAGGTGGATCAGGTTAATCTCTCCAGAAGCGCCGAGCTTCTAGGATGTTTGTTTTGCATTTGCAAAAAATAAGTTTGAAGAAAAAACTACCCTAACCGCAGCAGCAAGACCAAACAACCAATGCGGTCTTTCCTTTGTCGATATTGTCTGGACTTGCAGCAGTTACTAAGAACAGAAGAAATTTTAAAGGCTGGGCATAAAAACACGCGAACCAGCGTCCAGAAGCACGGAGACCCACAACAATTTCAGTTAACTGCCATATGTTAATTAACCTTGGCACGTGTTCAAATGTTGTTGACTCCGGTGCGTACCAATGATTTTACCCTGAATGATGAGGGAACGTTTGCAAGTCAATTGCCAAGTTAGAAGGGCAGGTCAACAGCTATTTGATCAAGTAACAAGGAAACTAACCCTGGATGTGTGCCACTGCAGCACCGTCGTGTTAATGAAGACATCAAGTAGGGACGGGGCATCAAACCAACGTGAGAATAGATAAGAGGTAAGCGGACAAATGTTGCCGCGATGGGACCGAAGAGGTCAACTCTAACGGGAACCTGGACGTCAACCAGAAATAGGAAACAAGTCAACCAAAAACCCAATAGGAACGTTCATCGGAAGCAATGGCGCATCCTATACAGGCCCACGGAATTTCACCTACAACACACAATGCGGCTCAGACTGATGACCGAACCTTTGCAACCCAATCGCTAAGCCCCGTGAACAAACCAACGACCATGCTGCTACCGTTTCAAGCCAAGTAGAAATTCGTCCCATTTAATTTGTTCACAAATAGTTCATTCGAAGGTACAAAACAGGACACAAAATGACTCATAGGGATATGTATGCTACACATATCTTGGAGGAAATATACAAACACGGCCGCGATACGAAATAGTCCGAGGACATTCGAAAACTACGCCATTCGTTCGCGTAAAACACAGAACTTACCGTATGAAATTCTGGAGCTTTAATTCGCGTCTTGTTAGAATATTCGTACAGAATTTGTTTAGGGGACGTGCCATGGAGAGGCCAATACCGACGCTCATAGGGGATGTTTCGTCGGATCACATGTCCATTCTGATCTAATTGCTCTGGATCATCGTTTATACGGGGACGTTTGGCAGCATCGCCGAATTCATTCACAGTCTCCGTAGACACACGCTTCGCAGACGCAGAATCACGAATGCCGGCCCGACGCTGCATTTCAACAGTGTAGACGTCCGGAACAGACCAAGTGTGACTATTCACGAAAACATATAAACGACTACTGTTTCAGCAAAAGTAGTGTAATGTGAAAATTAAATACAATGAGCCACCAAGTCGGTCAAGCTTTAGGCATCACCAGAGGAAAAATTTTCAGTAATAATAATGAACAATCACAAGTACCGCAGGAGATGATGACGAAAGAATGCACCCAAAAGTTAGGAAATCATTTATTTACCGAAGAAGATGCGAGCAATTTATGAGTCAAACTTATGTAAAGATGTAAGTGCGGAAAATGGCTACCACAGAGAAAGCTCAGAACGTTTAGAAGATGCTAGTTGAGCATACACAGGATGAGTAGTGCCTGTGTGAAACTAAAGCATGTCGTGGATTGATCAGCATCAATGAATTCTGGAAAAACAGTGCTTGTTAGACCGTTGTACCTGGATATGAATTTCAGGGATGAAGTCATTATCGTTGTGCCTTTGTGAGGCGAAAATGAAGTCTGCACAGAGGAATTCGTGTGATCATGAGTTTAACGCTTGGATGTTATTATTCGCGCTCCGCACATCATCCAGTAAAGCCTGGTAAAAAAAACACAGAGGAGACTCCAAAACACTTGAACACGTTTTTAATTTGGATCATGAAATCTCACAAACCGGCTCATGTTGACGGTGGGACCAAGCTGAAGCCGAGAAAAGGCCTGCGGGCCAGGATAGGCACTTGGGTTGCGCGGATGCCACAGCTCCCAAGTGTAGAACCATGCAAACACAGATCCTCTGAAACCGCTTTTGGTTCTTCGGGCCATGGTCGAAGTGACAACTGAGTTACGATATTCAAGGTTCCGAGTTAGCGAGGAGGCGGACTAATAACGTCGAAATGTTCGAAAGTTATCAGGTCTGGGCTAACGAAGTCCACCAACGTAATACAAAGACACTACTTCCGTGTGAGGCTACAAAGTTAAAGTAAGTCATATCGCACTGATGAATAGCCAAAGTGTATAAGCAAAATACTACCTTAAGAATTAGTGTGCCAAGTATTTAACGGCGTGTACAGCATCCAGAAGGACAACTGCCACGGCAAAACGCACGACTGCTAGTTAGCACCTCCGGACAATCGAAACCCGCCCTTGGAAGTCGGCAGATATGTGGCAAATGATTTTCTAACAGGACGCTGTCCTCAAAAGTATGTGTCTTGGAAAGTAACTTCTATCCCGTAAATGGAAATGACTTTCGGTCTTGGAAATTTTGCTCGTTTCAGGAGTCCTCACCCGGAAAAGAGAAGGCTAGGCAAAAATCGTACAATAAAGGTTGAGATGAAACGTGGTTCAGTAAATAAAATGAGTACAGAAACGGTTTCTGCTATATAAAGCAGAGTAGCTTTCAAAAAGGAAATACGAACAAAGAATTATTTTGACATGAGAATTAAATCTGATGTCGACAGTTAGGCCTAGTCAAAGCAAAACCTACCACAAATCCTTCAGGTCCTTAGCGGCCAGCGTTGCCAGAAAAAGTGGAGTTTCCCCTTCGAGATGAAGCATTGACTGAATGCAATACTTTGTACCAGCTATGTGATGGTCGTATCGGACAGCCTGCAAATATCAGAAGAATGTTCGGAAATGATGGGCGACTGATGATGGACAAGCAAAGAGGCTATAACTGGACTAACTAGACTTCGTAACGCACCAACACATGAAATGCTATAAGTCTCCGCTTCTGGATCCGCTAGTTACTCAACAAAAATCATTTATCCTGGCTCAGTAGATGCAGGAAAGATAAAGGATTCGTGGATGAAACCACATTGTTCGCTTCGACAAAGACTGCTGCCAGGCCTAATGACTGACAAGATTTGTACCAGAAAATCAACCTGTACAACCCACCGAAATCCTGTTTGAAAAGCTATCGTGGAAAATCACACTAGGTTTGAGTAGCGCTTAGTTCAATAGACCTTGATGGCAGTGCATAGTCCAAACTGGAGTTCAACCTCGTCCTCACAATGAGCGCATCTGACCACTAATCAACGAGTACACAACGGACACCTCCGAGCATTTAAACATAGTCGCACGCAACCGAATCGAGTTAAAACACCTACCTGAAGCCACTTTCATCAAACGAGGGAGTAAGCACATAAAGAGCACAGAATAATACAATACAGGGAATCTCCACCGAGCAGAGCTTCAATGCATACTGGACTGTGGCAAGTATCCGGCCGCGAAAGCGGGCAACTAACCCACAGAACTGGAGTGATAAAGCGTATCAGGTGGTTAGGTGACTGTCGTGAGGAGTACCTCTAAGAAATTTAATACTATACAAGGCGGTTAGGTGCCATGAACATATGGGATTGCTTAAAATGCCAGTTGAGTCGAGGCATAGGGGTTCCTGTCTTCAACTAAGGACAATGTGTACGACACGTTCCAAACAACCTCTTCTGAAAGAAGGTACCATTACTTGGATGGGGATGGAACAAGCTCTTATTCATATGTGGCAAACGAATAGCCTTTGAAGCAAGAGACCAAATGTATCATATCCTTCTGCAGTTCAAATAAAACCCTCTTTATTTGAGCCTGTTAGAATGCTAAATAAACATCGGAGCCACAATGCGCACATTCTCGCAACTGCGGATTACCCTATGCAGATACCGTGACTTCTTTCGTAGCATAGGAATCAGCTTACTGTTATTGCTCCTCATTGTCCCATTGTCCTTCGAGTTGTTTGGGTGGTTAACCTCAAATCTCCACATCACGTATAGAAACAATGATGAGCGTAAACTCCTCGGTGTACCAAAGTTGGCAGTTGGGTCAATCTTAATACCCTCTATGGTCGAATTTAAACCAGAGGATTGAGGTTCACCTCATCGTCAGGTTTGGTGATAGACTACACAGCCCAGACCAAAAGCTGTGCGGGACTAACTCGAAATGCTGATACTTTGCTAGCTTGTTGACGATATGAGGGGATTTGGAATTTTAGTCGCTATTTAGTCCTTTAAGTAAAGTGGATATATGGCGAATATACACTCATTTGCAAACTAATTTGGTTTTCCCGGGAGACACACGTGGAACCCAGCTGAATCTCTCGTTTAAGATCTTCTCAGGCGACTGAATGCGCTGCATCAGGCCGCCTCATGTTTCAGTCGCTACGATATTTGAAATATCTTGATACATGTATATCTTTGTAATGTACTACTCATAAGGTTGCTGAAAATTCTTCGACACCCCATGGCCAGTTTCGTTCTTCTTGGGGCTCATCAAGTAGGCGCAGTGAACGAGTTTCTGTCAGCCTTATGGGCCCAAATTGCGCAAAATTAGCGAAATACACTAATTTGCAAACAAACTTGGTTTGGCGAGGGACTCACCTGGAACGCAGCTGAATCTCTCGTTTACGAGAGGATACAGATAAGAAGTCAGGGCTATTTATATCACACAACGAACAGTGTGAGAAGCATCTTTCTGTGCAACTTATGTTCGTAAAACAACTGGGATACTGCAGGAAAGTGAAACCCGCAGAGAGAGGGTGGTGACAGACCCCGACCAGAGGTTAACTTCCTAACAGTGGTTTGCCGTAGGAACACTAGAATGGCTTGAATCACAAGGGGCATGTCGCCGCACGTTCCACCTCCAAACTTGAAAAACTAGGTCATGATAGGCTAGACATCCTGAAGAACTCTGACAACTATCCCCAATTAGTCAAACCAACCCAGAATATTGCAAGTTGGACTACGTCAATTGCTATTATCAATACACCTGTTTTAAATTCGACCGTCAGTGCATCGTAACAAAAAACACATGGACTTATTGAAAGAGCTATATGCTCGAGATGACCTCATCAACGGCCGCACCGACAAAGGGACCGGAATGGTCGTAATGAATAAAACTGATTATACACGCAAAATGACGGACATTCCGGCGACCACAACCAAGTTCAGTCAGACAGTCAACGACAAAGATAAAACGCTCATGATAAAGCAACAACTGGTAACATTCCTGAAACGCCTTAAAGCAAACGGTTTGATCTTTAAGACAACCTATGAGAAAGTCTAACCCACTGGGTCAACAACGCCATGCCTATGTGGCTTGCCGAAAATCCATAAACCCATCTGCCCACTGGGGCCGATTCTAGACATGCCCAACTCGCTCTATCAAAAAATCGCACAGTGGCTCATCAAAATGCTGGAACCAATACGCCAAAAAAAGTGTCAGTACAATTTAAGAGACAATTTAAGGACATGGAACTGAAGGATTCGTTAACTGGACGTGACTTCAATATCTACTAACTCCCCCTTGATTGAAACGGTTAACTACCTATGTGATTACATGGAAGCGAACTTGTAGTTGCCAATTCCAGTTAACGAATTGCGAGAACTCCTCTTGCGATGCAAACTGAATGTGCGACTATTGTTCAGTAGCACGTTCTATCGTCAAATCGATGTTGTCCCCATGGTCTCATCACTGGGTTCGATGCTAGTCCCTTAAAGCAAGCATAAAGACGATACAACTCTACTGCCGATACGTGGACGACATTTTCAAAGTTCTTAACAATAAAACCGAGATGAAATTGCCCCAACAAGAATTTAATAAGACCCACACCGCCAATCAATGCATCTCGGAAGAAGAAACCGATAACTTCTTCCTCTTCCCTGATGTTGGCCTTGAACGACGTCACGAAAGTACACTGGAACGATCGGTTTACACAAAACCCACTTGGTCCGTGAAATATATCAACTTTACCAGCTTCGTGTCACTAAAGCAGAAACGGAATCTGATCCACAGCCTAACAGAGCGGAGAAAATATGCTCTGTTGATACGCTGGAACAGGAAATCGTAACTCTTACGATTCTGAGAAAACGGGTTCCCCGACAAGTTCATTATGTGAAGCACTTGGAACAACCCATATCGGTACAGCAACGCATAATCGCAGTGGCTGGAGCTATCGTCATATGATATCGCGACCTGATTCTTTTGTTGGCAAAAACGCCGTGTTCGCATGTTGTACTTGCCATGGTTCAACTCATCTCTCCCATAAACACACCTTGTGCTGAACACAAGCACAGCATTGACTGTATTGACAAACTCAGGTGACTGGAACCAGTTATTTCTTGAAAGGTAGCCAATGTCGTCTCTCACTCGACTTCCCATTCATGTACACAATGCTCCATGTTAAACTATGTTAGACACTGCAACCTTAGTCTTTGCAACTATATGACTTGAAAAGACCTTGCCAAAAACATGTTCGTCAGCCCACCTTTGTTCCTACCCTAAATCGGAATTTTCGGAATACTACAAAGGTCGGTAGCAAATAATTTGGGAGCCCACAAATTATCTTAACCGAAAATAAACAAGGCTTTGTATGCTTATCTTTCGTCAAGCAGATCAGAATGTGGAGTAATGAATTGCTGGTTTGAAGATTAACAGAGGGTCGAACTAACGAGAAGCGTGGGTTTGGCGGACCACCTGGCGACTAGATTATGGGCTGGGCTGTATCGTCTCCCGGTGTCAGCAGATAGTGCACACGGAAGTAATACAAAAAATTAGCATTGAAACCAATTCTCACGTAACGTAGATAAAACTAACGGTGTCAGTGGTGTCAATCAAAGCTGGTCAACCTTATGAGAAGCATCGTATCAAGAAAGTACTTCAATATCTTGAATGCTCACCCAGCTAAAACACGAGGCGCTCTTTGCGCAGCACGTCCAATCGGATTGAGGCCTTAAATGAGTCCTCATTAACGTCATAATTTCAAAGACAAGGTACTTACAAGGGACAAATATTCCCGGATAAGAACATGTAACGTGGGCGCCGGACAAACGGGGGAGAAAATCGCAGGATTCCACATTGCGGAGCGACAAACCATGACGCCAGCTGCGCCTGTTTGTTGCCGGAAGAACTCGATATCATCGTGTGAGCGTATTGTATCCCAAGAGCCACCACTAGAAGAAGAATGTTGAAAGCAATTAGCATCAGATCAGCTTGTATGTAACGAATGGTTCAAATTCTTGCATAGCAATCTATTGCTAGACAAGCCTAGAAGGTAGAACTCATCCATCTACAGCCAAGGGGAAAAAGCCCCAAATGAGTAAACAACCGATCGGATCTAGAAAATATGGAGTACCGTCATCTCCTCTGTCTGCAGGGTTTCAGATACGTCCTGCACAATTCCAACATTCAGGCAACGAATCCACCTCTGTTGTCGATGGATGAGGATTGGAGAGCAACTGAAAACTTGAATATCAGTCGTCAAAACGATTACCGCCCCGTGAATCACACGCCCCCAATTATGTTCGTCAGTGAAACTGGCGTTCTGTCAACACTGCGTCAATGTTGCGGTGGTTCATAAATCATTGACAGGAGCGATCCGCGACAGCACTGAAACTGAGTCGTCTTCACGGAGAAGACAAAAGCCACAAAGTAAGCGAGGATAGAGTAATTCTTCGATGCGTCTCCGCTACAGTTAACCTGCTCTGCTCTTGTAGAAAGCAACAGTCAAAACCGATCGCACATTTACAGTCCATTTATGTTTCACAGCCACGACTTGGTTCTCCGTGAGTACGAATGACGAGTTGATATAAACGACTTGGTGACTTGCGAGTAGTTGCTTGACTAAGTCACAAACTGGCCAGAATAAATCACTCCCTAGTTATTACGTGAGCGTTACTGCACCAGTCGCGATTAGTTGAGCACACCGACCAATACGCACTGTGTCATTGCATTCATTCGCGCAGCCACAAACGGTCACCAACGTACTCGACTTCTTTCCAGAACGATCAAGTTAGAGCAACCGAAATTCTGTCTTAGATTAGATTGTGTTACACCGGTTAACTGACACTGATGGCGTCCTGAGGAAAGCATTAAGCCCACATGTGTTTGTTTCTCCGCTCTTAAAAGTATTCTGCTTGACAGTGAAAAAAACTAGGATCACCGCAAGTGGTTTACTCCAGGTTTAATCTGTCATTGTAATAAGGGCTGCAGTACAGAAACGTTTGCTAGGCGGTATCCTAGCCAGCGCCGGGCAACAACAAGCTGTCGCAAGAAATGAGTGTCTAAAACAACGGTAGCACCAAAATTCAATCTGCTTCAAAATTTCCTACGACGACCAAATTATGGACTTCCCTTCCACATCCTACATTGTGCAGCTCCTTCAGCATCACGCTCCGAATCACGCATTTAACGCCCTCAGTGTGTTCTTATTCGGAACCGTTCACAATTATAAACGTTTTGGTTTTCTAGGTAGGTTCGCGTACCATATGGTTTACAATTCCTTTTAACTTGACGCTGACCTTTAATAAGAAGTTTAGGTGATATGATATGTGCAAAACTCGTCGTCACAACTGATATTATGCTAGAATTTGCAGTCAACAATGAACTCAACCATGATCTTCAGTCCACACTCTCGCCTGCTGAATTCGAATTACTGGATAACAAAGCGAAGGAAGTGAAAGCAACTCAAGGTAAACAGTGCAAGGACAGGCAAATACGTAATTTCGAGAAATTGCTTTCTACCACTCGCTGTTCTAGTAGCACAGCAGAGAAGAGTAAGTCATCCATTAGCTATTGTAGCATAGTCGATTTATCAGATAGATCCTTAAGTGAAGAGGAACGTTGTCTGTTAGAGAAAGGATTGAATTTTGCAGTAAGTAAAGGCGTTATAAGGGCAGAAGAGATCATCCCTAGTGTTGAGTCTGTATTCCAGAAGCTTCCTTCAACGGAAGCGGAAAAATTACGTGTACAGTTGGTCACAGTCCTGAAGTCCCAGCAACCATGGGTTCCAAACATTGCACCAGCTGAGCGAAGAGCCCTAAACACGTTAAAAAATGTAGACAGCATAGTAATTACAAAGTCGGATAAAGGTAAGGCCACAGTCGTCATGAATAAGAGTGACTATCTTCAGAAAGTTAGACAACACATAGCTGATGGTCCTTACCGACAAATTAGTAACGGAACGATCACGTCAATCATGAATAAGAGTAAAGTTGAAGTTGCGAGGTATATAAGATCTGTGATAAGCCATCTAGGGCAAGGCAAGTGGTATCGATTGTACCCAAAAAGTGCAATCCAACCACGCCTTTACGGGTTACCGAAAATTCACAAGGTGTCCCCATAAGACCAATAGTGGATGGCATAGGTTCACCACCACATGAGCTGGCCAGATATCTAGCAGGTATCCTTAAACCACTTGCCGGCAAGTCACCCACACACATCCAAGATTCGTATGACTTTGCTAAAGAAAAAAGTAGCTGGGTTTCAGATAGAGCCAGACGAAGTCCTGGCTAGTTTTGACGTCAATTCGATGTATACCAACGTCCCTAAAGCGG
>NW_008752032.1:0-17484 GCF_000715545.1 Opisthorchis viverrini | reverse complement strand
GAAGGTTTATATAGGTCAGACAGCCAGGGAATTGCACACCAGAATCGGTGAGCATAAGCGTTCCATTAACAGACCACCGAGAAACGCAGAGGAATACTAGGCGTTAGTCAAAGATTCAGCAATGGCAGGACATGTTCTAGACATGTTCTAGAAAAGGTGAACATCTTGATACGGGGTTTAAGATTCACACCACAGCGACTGGTGACCGAAGCGGTGGAAATCGCCAAGCATCCCAGTGTGAATAGAATAGAGGGGGTAGAACGTGTGGAGAGCGGTCCTAGATCAGCTGAGATGACACCAGGCGGTGTGCAGTTATTAGCGAAATCGCCTGGGTCTAAAAGTACAAGATCCAAGTAGAGTTAGATCCAATTAACCACCCCACCCTCATCCCCAAACCAATTGTCCTAGAAACCTTGGAGAACACAGGTGAACGATATCTGTGAACGAACCCAAGAGGAATTTTCCATTAAGGTGTCCTAGACTGAAGAAGCAAGGACGAAAAAAATCCGGGTTCATCATAAAGACGAATCCCCTCTAATCAATCTATCGTAAATCTTAGTCATCCCCAATAATCAACAAACAGGAACATCAGACTGAACACCCAGCACTGATCACGTCACTAGTCATGAGGAATCTCACGGATTGGTTCCCTGACTGCCTTAAAACCCAACCAACCTACTTACTTACTCACCTGGATTGATGAAGCTTTTGTGTCAAAAGAGAAACGTTGCCTAGCAATAAATCCACCGGTCGTTTACCAAGCCCCTCTGAGACGATGCAACAATGAACTCACTTTGCAATAACGGGAATCGAAACGGCCGACGCTACAGCAGCAATCACCTCATCGTGATTGCGATGCCGCGGTCGTTCACTAGGGGTACGGCCGTGTACAGTGAGTGCCGCCACTCCCGTGGATTCGATCAACTTCACCAATGCCAACGTTTTTTCCAGCTATGTAGAGAACAACAGGTGGAGAAGATAAACTCATGAACCTGGCTTTGTAGAATGATACCCCAGTGCAAAGATTCAGTACGTTGTAATGTTGTAAGGTAGCTGAAATACGGGTCTGTTTGCAAAGCGCTTGACGGAGGGCTTTGAGATGCCTACTTCTGGGGCTTAGTCCATATGAAGCCACATAATCACCACCAGCAGCGGCAGCAACACACAAGTGATGGACACTGATAGTCTATTGCCGGACAACTATGAAAGAAGGACTACGTAACGAGTGAAAAAGGTTGGAGGGGTGGGAACTTATTGTAAAAAGCCTTACGTCCAAAAGTGAGTTGCCTAGGTCTTACAGAACAGTCGAGGTAAGCAGATTCGAGTGTCAAGTTAGAGCCAGACGCCATCAGCAGGACTGATCCAACGTCCATTGTGAACCCCATCCAAGAAAAACCCAACACACGACGACAGATAAGCGTTGGTCAGGATGTAGGCCTAAGAAGTGGCAGCAAGCTCTTTAGAGGGACCAGCTGCGTCTTGTCAGGTTTTCGTCCAAACGCAAGGAGGAGGATGTGGAGCTCCAAAAACCTTAACTTGATAGATCCTATCTGCTGCTCCGGCAAATTCGACCCATAATCTAGTGCCCGCTTACGGACCGCTTCATGTACATATTGCACCCAGTTAGCGCCCACTATGCCATGGAGACTGTGGTGAGCAAACAGCTGAATAAGTCTGAAATCTTAAGACCGGAGGAGACAAGCTCCACAGCCCTACAGTATATTCGCTATATATATATATATATATAACCTCAGTGATTTGCTTATCTGACGCAAAAGATGACGCGAGTTGGCAAGTGTTAATCATGCCTTGATGCGTGCAGTGAATTCGCCTGTCACAATGCAGTCACTGCTTGGGCAACCTAGAAACAAACCCAAAGGGTCCTTCCAACAGGTCACACGGAGTGCGAAGTACTGAAGACCTTGTAATTTGAAATCGCATGCCGAAACCGCTGATCATTTCTGTTATTCGGTAGTTTGTGCAGACGCATGGTCGTTGAATAACAGAGCAATGCCATCCGAATGAGACTGAAACCACCAGAAAGACATACTCATCCTGTTCCTGCTGTGAACTTACTACCAAAGCTCATAAAATATTTTTGGTAGTGTTGAGGAGATTTAGGAATTTGCAATGGAGATTTCGTCTTGTAGGTAATGCCAGTCCCAAATCTCCTCACACTACCAACAGGCTATAAGTAGCTCAGGATAATTCACATTCCATCTGAAAAGCCGTCAATTGAGGAACAAATAACCAAGCGATTTGGTTTTCATGACCGATTCTAAGTGCGAGTTCATCACATTGCTCGTCTGACACTCAAATTCACCAGGTAGGTAGTTTAATTTGCGTAACAAACCAAGGGAGGACCTGGCACACGGCGGAACGGTTATTCAAACAGGCGTGAGAAGCTCTGAAACACAATGCATCGGAATGCTGGAAAACAAGAGTGCCATTTGGAAAGGGGTAAATCTCCTAAATGCAACCCCGACCATGTGGACTGGCGTAACACGCGGACACAAACAACTTAGTAGGATCGGCTTTGTGTGTCACCAGCGTACTTACCGGACCACCTGATTAAAGTAGACTGCTGACTAACTGCCCGGAGTTGTCATCCTAAGGATGGCATCACCATTAGCCTCATGGTCAATGGAATACCGTCAGGTGCTTTTATGGTTCTATGCTGCTAGCACGCTGCGGCAATACGTTGAAACACAGAGAGAAATTAATGGATGACGTTGGTACATTGATGGTGAGCAGGTAACTGGTGTTGGAGCCCATTGTTATTCCATCATGATTTGGCTGACTTATGGCTTACGACAGGCTTCTGCACATTTGCCCGCCGATCTTACTCCTTCAGGTTTACATCGAAGCCAGGGGCTCGCCCAAAGTACCATATCTGCTCCATGCAAACAGGCTGCGCGCAACCGTCCAGTGGTTTGACAGCTGTCGAACAGCATTCAATCGGCTATTCAATTGGTCATTCAATAACTACTCTAAATTTTTGCTTCCAGGAAGAAAGTTAAAACGGAAATTCTCACCTGTGGTAAGATACGGATTTTGCACGTCACAGGGACACGCAGTGCAGAGGTCAACCGAGTCAGAATCTGGATTGAAAGGAAGAAGAGATGGTTTGGAGGCACTGCGATAGAATTTAAGCCTATATGTAACCATAAAACAACTATGCGTTGGTTTAGGCCATAACATTTTAGTGGAGCGGGAGCAGTGGAACAGTATTGCGGCCAAGGTTTTGATTAGACATCACTACACCAGCCGAAAAGAAAAGATACCTGACAGCTGTACTGTCATGACTATATAACCCATACCTTTGCATAACCCATTAACTCGTGATTCTCACTCTATTTTCAGCTCATGTACTACAGTTATTAGACGATTAAAGCGTACATTACGTCTTCCTATTCTGTCTCCCTTCCAATCCCGTCCTGGAACTACTCGACTCTCGCAACAATTTAATCGTCTAATAAAAACGAAATGGATCATATTCTCCGACCTACGGTTTTTGATGCTGATCCTCACTCATCACATGGCATGAAACGATGGACTCATTGGTTCCGTACTTTCAAAGCTTACATTAACTCAATCAAACCCGAAGGTCTAAATAAATTGGAAACTCTCATTCGTCACATCGACCATACAGTGTATGACTTCATTGCAGAATGCAGCGACTACGATTCTGCGATAACCTTGCTGGAAAAACTTTACATCCGCCCGAAAAATATCGTGTATGCACGCCATCTTTTAGCCACATACAAACAAGAACCTGGTCAAGATGTCGACCAATTCGTTCAAAAACTGAAATCGCTTGCTAAAGACTGTGAATTCAAAGCAGTATCTGCTGTGGAACATACAAACGAAGCAGTTCGGGATGCTCTGATAACCGGATTGCAGTCGAATACCATTCGGGAGAAACTGCTAACGTGGCATGAATTGGACCTTGACAAAGCCCATGAAGCCGCGCGAGCTCTCGAACTTGCACAAAAACAGTCACAATCATACGTATACAGACAACCCGTTACTTGTTCGGTATCTACTCCTTTACCCATTGTTAATTCCGAAACAACAGTTTCGGCCGCTACACAACAAACATGTTACTTTTGTGGCAACCCCAAGCACCCTCGTTATAAGTGTCCCGCTAAAGAATCAGTGTGCAAGAGTTGTGGAAAAATTGGACATTTTCAACGTGTCTGTAGGTCCAAAGCCTCGAAATATCACGCGGGTTCAGCTCAAGACTCCTCAATCTCCTCGCTATTTTGTGCTGCTGCTCCCAATTGCCTATCCAAAACTACAACAGATATTTTGGTCAACGGCGTTGTTGTCCGAGCTCTCATTGATACCGGCAGCTCCAGAAGTTTCGTTTCTTCATCAATCCTGCAAACTCATAACTGGGAGCTATTTCCGTACGACTCTGTGATAACAATGGCGTCGACGATACATTCATGTTCCACCAAAGGTTATTGCCTTGTGTCCATTCAGTACAAGGATGCTATATACGAACGTTTCAGACTTTGTGTATTACCGAACCTTTGTGCAGACGTCCTTCTCGGACATGACTTTCTGGGGTTACATGATAAAGTCGAAATTCCATTCGGTGGTCAACGGGGTACCCTAACTGTATGTGGCGTAACATCCGCAAAACTGGAATCTCCATCCTTATTCACCAATCTTGCTCCAAATTACAAACCGATCGCCACAAAATCTCGTCGTCATACACCGGAAGATGAACAATTCATACAAACGGAAGTAGACCAAATGCTTACCGATGGCATAATCGAACCATCAAATTCTCCGTGGAGAGCACAAGTGCTCGTTACCCGCAATGCAAATCACAAGAGACGCATGGTGATAGACTACAGCCAGACAATCAATCGCTTCACCTACCTTGACGCTTATCCTTTACCAAGGCTCGACCAAATGATTGAAACCATCGCACGCTACACTGTCTACAGCACACTGGATCTCCAGAGTGCATATCATCAGGTTCCAATAATCGAGTCAGACAAGCCATTCACAGCGTTCGAAGCTGGGGGGAACCTATACCAGTTTCGGCGCATTCCTTTTGGAGTGACAAACGGGGTCGCGTGTTTTCAGCGAACGCTGAACAATATAATCAAAGCCGAACAGGTAAAAGACACATTCGCTTATATCGATAACGTCACTATATGCGGCAAAACGAGAGATGAACATGACCGTAATCTTAGGCATTTTCTCGATGTCGCAAAAACATACAATATTACTTTGAACGATACGAAAAGCAGCTTCGCAACTGAAGAGATTACTCTCTTAGGTTACAAGGTCTCCAAAGGTATTATAAGACCTGACCCAGAACGCATGCGCCCCATAAGAGAACTCCCACTTCCAGAGAACGGGAAATCGCAGCAAAGAGCCGTTGGTTTGTTTGCCTACTATTCACAGTGGATACCGGCGTTCTCTGACAAAATTCATCCATTGGTTAAAAACAAAATATTTCCGCTCCCGGAGAATGCCCGAACAGCATTTGAGAACCTTAAACACGAACTAGAAAATGCGATGGTAGTTACTGTCGACTACAATATTCCTCTCGTTGTTGAAACTGATGCGTCCGACATCGCTATTGGTGCATCCCTGAGCCAGGGTAGCCGGCCGGTCGCCTTTTTCTCCAGAACCTTGACTGCAAGCGAGAAAAATCATTCTGCTGTTGAAAAAGAAGCATATGCTATAGTTGAAGCGATCCGCAAATGGCGCCACTATCTCCTCGGGAGACATTTTAAATTGATTACGGATCAACGTTCGGTAGCCTTTATGTATGGGAACCAACAGAAAAGTAAAATAAAGAACGACAAGATTGAACGGTGGAAAATCGAGTTGGCAGGGTACAACTACGACGTCGTCTATAGACCTGGAACAGATAACCGCGTTGCTGATACCCTATCTCGTAACCTTTGTGCCAACATTACTGGGACGGAAAAACTTGAAGAGCTTCACAACATATTATGCCATCCCGGGGTCACGAGATTTGCACATTTTGTTCGTTCTAAGAATCTTCCTTTTTCAGTCAGCGATATCCGACGTGTGGTGTCCAACTGTTCCACTTGCTCCGAGCTCAAACCAAAATTTTGTGACACCTTTCGTGGCCAGCTTATCAAAGCCACACAACCGTTCGAACGCCTTAGTATCGACTTTAAAGGCCCACTTCCCTCAAACACTCGTAATAAGTACCTCTTAACAATCGTTGACGAGTATTCTCGATTCCCTTTTGCTTATCCCTGCGCCGATACGTCCTCTTCCACTGTAATTCGTTGTTTGAGTCAACTGTTTTCACTGTTTGGTATGCCTGCTTATATTCACTCAGATCGCGGTTCTGCATTCATATCAACTGAACTCAAACAATTTTTGTTCGATAAAGGCGTTGCCAGTAGTCACACCGCTGCATATAATCCACAATGTAATGGTCAGGTTGAACGACTTAATGGTACCCTTTGGAAGACCATCTGCCTGGCTCTAAAATCGCGCGGCTTGCCTGTCACACATTGGGAGGCTGTCCTCCTTGATGCTCTTCACTGTATCAGATCCCTGTTATGTACTAGTATCAACTGTACCCCACACGAACGTTTTATGCCGTTCACACGACGATCAGCCAACGGTGCCTCCCTACCTACCTGGCTTACTGTCCCTGGGCCAATCCTTTTAAAACGCAATGATCGAGTCTCTAAATATGACCCTCTGGTAGAGGAAGTGGAACTCGTCTCTTGTAATCCACAGTACGCCCACATAGTTCGTCCAGATGGCAAACACGAAACCGTATCCTTGCGCCGCTTGGCTCCCAAAGGCAACGATATGACATCCGACACAGAACAGGAACCAATACATATCACCGAACAAGGGGAGCCTCACACAACACCAACAGTCCACCGTGGTTGCTCAGAAACTGAACTCTTGCCTATTAGCCTCGCCTCACCATCCCATTCTAGTGCAAATCCAGGAAATCACTTGGACATTCTTATCCGACAACAGCGCACTCACCCATATAGGCAACAGAGAGGTGGAACTACTCGACTCTCGCAACATGTACCAAGTCGGAAAGTCACGGGATATGTACTTCAGTCCTTCTGTGAAAACACTGTCAATATTAGCTAGAAAAGGGGTCAGCGCTCCCATAAAACAACAGATTCTCAAGCTGAACATCCTCGGAATTTTCCTACGAACAGGACTATTTGGCTGGACTGTGGGCGAGTGCCCAAACACCTATATTGGTTGCGCTGAGCTTAAATTCCGTGAAGAAAATAGAGGAATGATGACGATTGAAACGTCGGAAAGTTTTTTTAAAAAAAGGGTGGCAGAATATATCACTTTCAACCGTTACGGTGTACACTACATTGGGGATCAAAACGCCGGGATTCACAATGAACAAGCCTAATTCGCGGTACCACTGTCACTAAATCCGCAAAGCATCTGCTGTTTCTAACATACCTCTTTCACTTTCTCTGGTTGAATTAGCAATGCGGCGCCCATACCACCCTGAAAAAGGACAATAACACAGAAGTATTAAAAACTGATTAAAATCTGCAAAACAGTATAAGCGAAAGGTTCATAAAAAGCATATTGGGATCGCCCCGCGCTACCCATTTACTAGAAACATGAGATGTAAATAGAATGAAACATTACATACATCATTCCTACAGGGGTTTCTGGAAAAGTGAATACCGATCGCCGAGGCAATCAAGATATGCTCGAACTGTAACAACTTGGTCGCCTATAAAAACTCGGTTGAGTTTCCGGTTAAAACCAAATTAGTGTGTGTGAATATCATATTTTATGGGTGCAAAAGATATTTACGTCCAACGTGTTTACCTTGAAAGTGATCTCGGACGGGGTCGCGTTTCTACGTGCCTACTTGATTGTTATCACTATGCTGCGGAACCATAAGTGTATGTTTTATGTAGGGAAACTGATCGGAAAGTGTTAAAACGCTGATTGGCATCGCGTCAGCTGTATTTTCCCGCCGTGCTGATGACTTAGAATAAAGACATTTAGTGATGCTGACAATTCATGATGGTTCGTCTATGCTATTCACTGCATCCGAGTGGTCGCTCCTACACACCCAGTAGGCTAACAGCCTACGGAGTACATCACAAGAGGTGTTCACCCTTCGGTGCATATTATTATTACTACTTCAAAATGAGTTATACTGGGGAACATCTATTCACCGCACTATGACGTACCTTGATTGAATAGTCTTTGGGACAACCCATATTGATGTCGATTGCAAGAACATCGTCCTGTCTAGAAAAAAGAACGTTATACAAAAGATAATAGACAAGTAATTTGACGTACACCATTTTGGCAGCCCGTAAAGCACGTTCCGCGTCTGGAGTACCCTAAATTTACATGTGTTGGTTTCTGTTACCAAACGCACGTCGAACCAACCAACTGTAAAATCACCCGGTTCCTCTCCGCCAAGGAAGTTCGAAATGTGATCATCCCATCTGGCAACACGTAATCAATTGTGCCCAACTCATCTGAAGTGAATTCATTATCAATATAAGGTCACTTACCATTCACAACTCTGACAGAACGCAACAGTTTCTGGTCTATTATTTCCTACAGGGCACGAATAGACAGTTCGCAAAGCATTAGACGTAACAACAGGATGACCCTAGATGGAATACAAAGAGCAATAGCGGTAGCCAAAACGATGTCAGACTAGAAGTGGCTAACAAAAGATATGCGAACCACTTGGAATGAGGAATGCATGCCATGAAGACAGGGTGAAACGCTCCGCACCTGCTGTACAAAGCTTTCCAGTAATCCGACTAACGAACTCTCACGGTGTCAAGAAATAGCAAAGATGTACGGGATCTAAGGCAACCCGGGTAACGCAGATCGTGACGGATTTCAAAAAAAAAATGCAATGAAAGCTTTCCCACCCCCCTGACATGGAAAAACATTCACAAAATGACTCTTTCTCTTCCCTCGTGTAGGAAACAGACAAATAAACCGAAATATAATGTACATACCTCAGTGAAAACATAATCAGCGCCATACCTGAGCGCCAATAGACGCATGGGATGTGTGGAAATCCTCACCATAGGTCCCAAAATTACCTTCCCCACGGGATCGAATGGGGAAGTAGCCTACAAATGAATACCGCGAGAACAGTGAATTATGGAAAGACCATATGTTTAAAGATCGCTTGACCAGATACATTGCGAAAGGTGTGACAAATGCCGTTCAGTTGTCGACGTGTAGTACTTAAGCGAATGAAAGAAAAATTTGAGGAAATGCAAGTAGCTGAAAAAATTTTACCCCCAGCTGACTGGCCTAAATTCTGCTCCGCGCCGACTCCCATGAAAGCCATACTTGATCCAGAATGTAACATTCTACTGCTAGAACGACACACCAATAAATGTGTCCTTAAACGACAATCCAAAGCTAATCTTGGACTGCTAAAAAACACATCAGCCAAAATATAGGTTGCTCATCCAAAACCTGCCCCCCCCCTGCACTCACATTAATTGCATCACATCAGACGGTGCACCTGCGGGATCCACGAAGCAATGTTACAACTGAAAGGATAGAAAGACGATGCTGGCCGCCAACACTGGCTCTTAGATGTTCACAACGGAAATAGGTAATGAGAGTTCCGAAAAGTTGGTTAAGTTGACCATGGACTGTAGAATGCCTCTTGAAATATGTATTATCCAACCCTTATGGAGTAAAATCTGAAGGGAGCCAAGGTAACGTACAGGATCATGGAAGCCAAAATGGTCAACAAACTTGACATCTTGAATAACACACGATACCGACACTGGAAAAGTTATCAATAGAAATTTCCTCCTGCCAGTGAAGCCAGTCTATGCTGGAGGGTCGAGAATCCCCGTACAATTGTATCACCCTTCATCATTATCACCAGGGAGCAAAATCAGTGTTGACACTGATGCCTCACTGCCGTACAACGATTAAGTCCGTTTAATTATAGTTGAAGCCTTAGAATGAAAATAAGAAAGAGCGGGTGAAGGACGGGACCTGGTGCTGGCCAATATCCAGTATTCTTGGGTGCCCTACACCTCTAAACATTCAGTCACACAATACAGAAAAAAGTGACAACAGGAGTGCCACTGACATCGATTAGCCACCACTTCTTGCAATCTTTCCAGCCAAGCATAGGAGAGATCAAAGAAACCACATCCTGGATGGCGTACATCACCACAACATCTACTCTTCGTAATCTCGTTCACGCCCTAATGCCAAGTCATACGTTGTCCCTCTCCCGGTTTCCGTCATTCTGACGGAGGCACAAAGACCAAAACTCGTCTTAGTAGGCGCTGTTTCGGCATGCGTAGCACATGACGGAGTCACCGTTGCTGATGGTGCTTGATGTTTCCCTGGTTTAAGTACCGCCGAATACCCGTCTTCTAGCTCGAAAAATCGCTCAGCTGCAGCATCCTTTCAGTGCCTAGCTGCCATGCAACTCGAAGGAAGCACGAGAGCTGGGATACTGCCGGGTTGCCCAGGTCTAGTTAGGGGAAGTCGTGATGCAGAGGTCGGGTTAGGACCACGGACTTTTCGGTCAGTGGATTCGCGCTCTGACCACTGCGCCATCTCGTCCCACTTTATCTAGTTGACCCGTGGCAAACTTGTTCAGGCCATCCGACACCAGCAACGCTTTTGAGACATCGGTGGTCAAAACCTGAAAACTGATGGTGCTTGATGTTTCCCTGGTTTAAGTACCGCCGAATACCCGTCTTCTAGCTCGAAAAATCGCTCAGCTGCAGCATCCTTTCAGTGCCTAGCTGCCATGCAACTCGAAGGAAGCACGAGAGCTGGGATACTGCCGGGTTGCCCAGGTCTAGTTAGGGGAAGTCGTGATGCAGAGGTCGGGTTAGGACCACGGACTTTTCGGTCAGTGGATTCGCGCTCTGACCACTGCGCCATCTCGTCCCACTTTATCTAGTTGACCCGTGGCAAACTTGTTCAGGCCATCCGACACCAGCAACGCTTTTGAGACATCGGTGGTCAAAAACCTGAAAACGTTTAACATCTGTCTGCAAAGGCCATGTCTCGCAATCACCTGGTATGCGCTACCCTTAAAACTCAGCGGTATGCGTTTTTGACGCCACAAGGGGGCACAAATTAGCAAACGTGATTCGGGCCGTTGAGATTCGTGCAGTGACATTATCAGAAGCACTTTAGTCTGAGCTAATATAACTGCCGACATACGTAAAGTTCTTGCAACCTCCGGTGATTTCACTTGAATTGTGAAGCGTATGTTCATAGACTGCATTTTCTTAGGCATGGATTCGCACTTTGAAAGTGCACTTCGAAATATGGCGTGGTGGTGGCCAGAGCATGCTTCAGCTACGTCTTCGTCTTCAAAGATGAAGGGAATACCACCTCGTACTCCATATCTACAAGGCTGTCATGAGCAACAATTTGAACACCGGGATTTTGAAGACCTTCCAGCGTCCGCCTCATTAGTTCGTCAACGACGAAGTAGAACAAGAGCGTAGGAAGTGGGACATCCCTGTTGGACAACGCTTTTCGTATGGGAGCTTTTGGAGAGCTCACCATGCGCTTTCACACGCCCAGAAGTGTGTGAATATAGGGACCGGATCATGTTTACAAACTTCAGGGAGCATTCCCTGTTGAGCAAGTGTAGTTAACAGCACTGGCCGACCGACAGAATCGAAGGCACCCTTGACGTCAAGGAATATCAGGATTGTAGGTCGTCTGTATATATGGCGTTGCATTAACACCTGGCGGAGCTTGAAGATATGGTCGATGCAGCATCTACCCGGTCAAAATCCCGCTTAACTCTCACGCGTCAAGAATTCGCGTGAGATCCAAATAGGCTAGACAAGCATAAGTCGAGAAACCCATCACCATCCTTGGACACAGGAGGTGCAAGGTCGTCAGGACCAGCAGAACGACGACGCTTGAGTAGAGATGCTCACTCGGACACTTCTAAGGTTGAGAAGAGGTCCATGTTCACAGTCTATAATAATTTCGCCGACAAGCGGCTTCCGAAGAGCAGTCAAACGAGTCATGTGAAAGAATCTGCGATTGTTTACAGTATTTTTTTGCCTATTTCATTTCTTCGGTCTTTCGGGTCCGCCATGCTACGCGGTTTGAACCGACACTCAGTTTTATCTAGAGTTGGATGATGCTCCGGGTTGAGTTGTGGTTATAGTCAGCAGGAATGTCACCGGATCTACAGCAAACCAAGGGTTCCATCAGAGATCCAATGTTTGGTTAGGGTTGGCTCGGTTGTATCGCAAACGGAAGTCCTCGTTCTGGGCAGCAGTGTGGATATCTGTTCCCAGTAACCATTATTATCCGGCACACAACGGTCCGGCAGGCATTCGAAGATTCGGTTCTGTAAGTTTCGTTTAACATCTGGGTCCACTGGTTTTTCGAAGGCTACGCGTGTGCACGTTTTCGTTCAGCTGCAACACCCTTTCGGTACCTAATTACCATGTCACCAGAAGGAAGCACGAGGGCTGGGATATTGCCAGGTTGCACAAGCCTAGACAGGGGAATTTGAAGGCAAGAGGTCGGGTTCGAACCACGGACCTTCCGGTCAGTAAATTCTAACCACTTGGACCATCTCGCACGCTTTGTGTAGACCTGAAAAGCGCAATCTAAAGCAGCAGCGCATAAGTGATTGGTCAGCGTCCGCGCTGGTGTTCCGGAAGGAGCGGAAGGCGGTGATCAACCCTCGTCAACGCTAACTGACGGCGATGTGGTTTGTTTGGATTGGGGACTGGTTCGTTGGTGAGCACCACGTCGTCAAGCGATTTCTACTGTTTTGGAAACTAGTACTGGGAAGGAACTCTCTGCGATCAGCACATATCTGAAGTAGACGACTTTCGTTGTCCGTAGGTCCCGTATCCAACCCAAGACGACAATCCAAAGGGGCCGCAGCAGCGCTTAGTCTACCTTCCTAGGCCTTCATGCCACCACCAACCACAACGATGTCTGAGCTTTTAGACCGTTTTAAAAGAGCGCCTAGAGCGACATAGAAACTGTCTTGGCAGATTCAGAGCTACAGTGCACTTGGGCGTTAGTGGACACAATAAACAGGTTGCGACGGACCTCACTTCTTCGAGAGCCTTTCACAGACGTTGCCAAACGAACTACGTAGAAGTGACTATCAACGGGTATCCAATCTAGTGGAGACGCTTCGGTTCGATCACTCATATCCAACTGCAGTGGTCTCTACATCACCAGAATGCGCAAACGGAACCTGGAGGAGTGGGGGGACAAGTAACTCAATTACAGTAATTGTAGTCTGCATTCTTGTTTATGATGGAAGGCATACGTCAATACATAGGGAAACCAGCGCACGAGCAAGAGCTACCTGTCATCTTGCTTGCTTCAGCGTGTGAACATTGAAGGCAGCAAAGTAGACAGGCCTTCGGGGTTTGAAGAAAGACTTCGAAGTGGGTTGCCACATACGTCAATACATAGGGAAACCAGCGCACGAGCAAGAGCTACCTGTCATCTTGCTTGCTTCAGCGTGTGAACATTGAAGGCAGCAAAGTAGACAGGCCTTCGGGGTTTGAAGAAAGACTTCGAAGTGTTTAGGGTTGCCACTGAAGTCGGACGTACACAAGCTGCAGCTGAGTGTGATGAACAACGAACAAAGCGGTCATTCCTAGTGCTGGAACGCACGGAGAGAATATTCAAACTTGGGTGCAGTAGGGCAGAAGAAGAATGTCACGCTCCAAGCGTGAGATTCTGTACCATTGAAGCAGCTCTGATCAAAATATGTGGACGTCAGTAAGACCTCAGCGGTGGGGGTTAGTCTATTTACAAGGACTTTCAACCGAGAAGTAACAGTTCAGAAATGACAAACTGATGACAATAAATAATTGAGGTATATTGAAAATATGCATGGGTTAATACTGCACTTCAAAACGTCGGTCAGGCTCCGGTAGAAGGGTTTAGATTTCCAGCTCCTGATTGTCAGTGGATCGCCAAATACATCGTGACTTGAAATAATACATAACAGTCCATTTGTGACCCCCTTCGGTTCATTGATGACACAACCCAAAAGGACGATGACTGAGATGCTGCCACGTTGCCCAAGCTTAGATGAGAACTGTCGAGATGCCAGGACGGATTCGAACCACGGACCTTCTGGTTAGTAAGTCCAAGCCTAGCCACCTCGAGCTCGGTCGTATGTGATCGTTATCGATGGCTTATTAAGCCACCAGAAAAATGCCAAACGTCCGCTGACATATGGAACAAGAGTGGAGCTATGCTAGAAGCAAGTCTAAAATATTAATGAAACCCAAATCTTCTCTCTCAGCCACCAGAGATAGGTAGTCACGAAGGAGGCAGGTGAACATGAGGATGTCTAGTGCGAAAAATTAACAAAACACAGTAGCTGCCGAGGACTTTTATTGAAAAAATCAGTACATCGGTAACCGCTGGAAAGGAATCGTCGGCAAGTTGGAGGAGCTGTTGCTCGCGATTAGTGTGTACCAACGCAGAAGATTAGCAACTTGTTCCTTTTCTTGTGAGTTCAGCTTTTCCTGATTCAATGAACATGATCATTATATAAAGCGTGAGGACTCACAATAAACGGGAAAACCGCTCTCCCTAATAAAATATCAATGTTCCTTATTCGATTGGATGTCAGATATGTTCGGCTTGATAACATCTCGTTATACTCCTGTTTTCGGATATTATTTTAAGCGGAGCATAATATACCTTCAGTGCTGACCATACATGGCCAGAGACTGTAGAAGGATCCAACTTAACCACCTTCCATTCGAGAAACTGGTACGCTAGAGCTTGCTCGTCAGCGGACACCGCTTAAAATCAAGTTAGCGATCATGAAAGTCCAGGTACCCGCTAGTTGGGGGTAGGATGTGTTTAGTGAGTTCAAGCATTCAACATCTGCGTGGATGTTGTGGGGCATGGTTTCGGGAGACGTTTTTGAGATCGGCACAGAAGGAAAATGTCTTATGGTTGCAACGATTGCTGGAAAGGTATAAAAAGCAAGCGGGGTAAAAGCGATTTGGATAAAACAGAGCTCAAACAAAACAAACTGTTTCTTTTTTCAGGGAATCTGGACGCAAGCACTGTAAACGAAAAGTAAGAAGCTAACGTCACCAGCTCGATTTACAGAGACTTCCACTTCGAAAAAGAAAGATTAAGAATATATCAAACCACCACAAAGTGAGTTGGACATAGTCATGGAGTAACTTGGAATTTCCAGTACGGGTGACAATCCAGAGCTCCACAAGTTTCGTCCGAGTATGCAACTCTAACCTTTGCACTACCAGGTGTACATTGCCAGTCAGCAGGTGGAAGGTTGAATAAAGCCTATGTTGCAACCATCGAAGATATCTCATTCATTTTCGACTTGATCAATTTCTACTTGCTACAATATATACAACTCTATAATCGACCACGACTGAACGCTTCAACCCGGACGATATGACGCTGATCCCAATGCACTCGGTTCAACCGGACAATAGAATTACATGTGTTGTACACACCACCAATCCCGACTATATTCAAACACCCAACACTCGCAAACTGCAGACTCTATAGTTTTATCTATCCCATGGTAGTTGAGATAAGCGTTGACTGCTCCGTTTACTAAGTGGCCATCAAGGTCGAAAACTTATATGCGCAGTTAGACAAGATAGTCGCTCACCACCTCCCCGCCCGTAAGTAAGAGGTTGGACAAACCCTAGACCAGTTAGTTTGGACACTGATCTCTCTAGCTAAGGGTTGCGATATCCAAGTCAGTACGATGGAACAATGTCGAAACAACGCCTAACCAAATGCTTTCATAACGGGCATTCAGACTTCGAAAACTCCATAGATAATGCTGAAACGAAATACACTCGATTTCCAGACAGCACAGAACACCACCGGATCCCTTGCGTTCGATTGGCAGTAGCCCGCCACACAAAAACGTGCACTTCCGTGCAGTGCCCTGACGGCTGTGCCGGAGTCCAATATACCCGTTGAAGTTCGCTTTTTAACTGCTTTTCTTGTAGATATAGCATAGCTGCCCGTCCAAATATCCGGCGCCCGGAGCTATGCAAATTCTGTGGAGAAAAGGAACACCCTCATTAAGTCTGCATACCTGATTCTACCCCAACGGAGGACAATCCTGCAACCACTCCTATTCTTCGTTTATTACTGCGGTGGCCCCATATTCCTATTCGAATGCTGCGATCCGCGTCTTCGTAAATGTAATTGAACTCCAGACCTTCGCAAAAATAGGAGATTCAGAATACTGTACTCCTCCATCGGTAGGTCACAACAAATCGAAAGCGGGCATATCAAAAAACCAAGGCCATAGTGAGAACCACAGGCTTTTCAAGGTAAACAGGATACTACCTACCTACTACAAAATCCAATCTTTCTATTCAAGCGCTCTGCTATGTGCCAATATACTCTTCAGGCATATTTCCAAACTTCACAAAAAAGTGAAAATTTCCTCGCAAACAAAAACCTTATTTTCTGTACGCAGACCGATCGCAACACAGGTTGGTCATTCTTCATTATTCAGCGATATTCTCTTGCCGATGAAGAGTTTAAACGTATAGAAGAAGTCCAGTGACCGCTCAGTGCCGTCAGCGCTTCTTTCGCCAGCCCGTTTTAGCTACATCTAACTAACAGTAGAAAAAGCGCTGATCGATTGCAGCCTAAAATTGAGGGGGTTCACTCATTCGACACATATACGTTGTCACGGATCGGTCATCTCGTTGACAGGATTGATGCCTATGACAATTTTAGTAGGATGAAGTTAAAAAGCGCGTACCACCAGTGACAAAGATTAGCTAGCAAACAGGAGGTAAACACAGGCAGTGTTGTTCATTGTCTGAGAAACTGCAGACGTTTTAGTGGACAGCGTAATGGACAACTGGCTTGGTGATAATTCACTGACTGTTACAGGATGCCGTGCTGCTTGATGGTCTCATGAACACGGTAAAACTTCACGGGCAACTTTCCGGTTGTCTCCGAAACAATAATACTAACCGACGGCTCCGTAGTGACGAAAATGACGACAGAGTCATCCGGTTTGGTACTTTAGGAGTCGATAGAAAAAGAGCATCAGCCTCACCAATCCTCTCTGATAAAGCGTACTTGATGGTAAATCTCAAAAAGACTGATATTGCTCTCCCGGGTTCAGATCCTCCAAATATGAAGGTCATTCTAAGTAACCTAAATAATTCTGCCGCACGGTTTGGTGTATCTTTCAAACTTGCAAAGTGCGAAGTGCAACCACAAGACTGGGTAAGTTAAAACCATACCTCATGCTTGCAAACCAGCCAAGCACTAGTAGATAAATTTATTTTCCTAGACATTTGTATAGATTTCAGTGAACTGGCTAACGATGAGGTCATTTCTCGAATCAGAAGTAGGGCGGAATTGCCAAGCTTCGAACCATACGGTGCTGGAGTGATGTCAGTTTGTTTATCAAGGGCAGAGTATATAATGTTTTCATCATCATCATCATCA